>NC_135691.1:25441872-25741872 GCF_964276395.1 Gasterosteus aculeatus
TCAAATTAAAACAAGACTCTGTCAGTGCAGTTATTCCTGTGGACACGATTATGCTCAGACCACATGATGTCTCTGAATCAACGTTTTATCTGTGTGTGTGTGTGTGTGTGCATAGTGACTCCCAGTCTCCTCACAGATCAGTAAGAAGTCCAATGTTCCAAAGAGAAAATCTTTCTCACGATTCTGTTAATATTCAAAATCTCAGTCTCTTGTTTTTGTCCTTCTCAGCGCCATGGCGTCTGAAGGCCCTATGATGAATGGCGACATCTCTCGCTCTCCCGGTCAGTCAGGTGCGTTGGAGGAAACCCTGCAGCAGATGAACATCCTCATCCAGGAGAACCGAGACCTGAAAGGTGAGGACAGGTGGACGAAGGTGTAAGTCTAGAATTATTTTTTTCTGTTCCGCAACATAGCGTTCTGAATGCTCTTATTAGGTCTCATAGTGCCCGAGGGTCGAGAGTCAGGGGAAGCATAACTTCCTGACGGCTCTTGTCAGGGTGGTTTCCGAGTTGTAGCGTGATAGACCTACTGGACCGGTGTATTGGGAAACACATGGCTGAAGAATGGCAAATTACTCGGCCTGCTGCGATTTGTATTCATTCAAATTATTTTCGGCTCGTGTCTGTTGCCACCTCAGAGGCCCTGCGTCAGACCAACCTCATGATGAAGGACCGTTTCGAAGGTCTATCCGCGTGGCGGGAGAAGCAGCGGGAGGAGCGGGACTTCCTGGAGAACAAGCTGGAGGACGCTCGGGGACGCATGGAGGCGTTGACCCTCCAAAACCAGGAGCTTGGCAAGAGGAGGGTGGGGGACGGGAGAACAGAGGCAGCCCTGGGAAGCGTGCTGGTGAGAATATAGAGGGTCAAATCATCTGACAGATTAGAGTTATAACAATAATAATACAATTATTATAATATATCATATTTTAAAATTATATTAATTATATAATTACATAATTTTAAGCTAAACTAAGCAGGGTTTGCCCGGCTGACTTTACATCAAATCTCACAAGATTTAAGCCTTCATGGTATTGTATTGTAATTTCCGCGTGATGTGGTCTCCAGGCGGTGTCATCCAATCAGAACGCTGAGCTGGAGGCTCTGCGGGCCCAGGTCTCTCGCCTGCAGGCAGAGAAGAACGACCTGGTGGCCATGAACTCGGAGCTGCAGCTGAAGACAGACCAGGACTCGCACGAGGACTCCTTCATTGAGATCATCAGGGTCTCGGTGAGTCGACACACACCTTTTCAGCGTGGAAAGGCCTCATCTAATAAACCAAAAATAAGCCTGCAACTGCCGCTCTGGGATATATTTGTGTGTGTGTGTGTTTCCTCTTAGGATGACGGCGTAGACGGTGTGAGCGGTGCGTGTGGTTTGGAGAGGAGCCGACGTCCAGACCTGAGCATGACGGCGTCACGGCTGGAAAGCGAGGAGATGACCGTCAGCCAGCTGCTCCAGTCACTGAGGAATGAGACGCAGCGGGGCGAGCGACTGCAGGGCGAGCTCCAGGCCTCCGCTGCCAGGTAGGCGACCCGGCTCGCCGCTAGCTGATGCCAGGGCTGGGCGGTTTTAAATTTCCTTACGGTATGAATTCTTCACAAGCCGTAACAACTGAACTGCAGAATTCATTCATACCTTGTCGCAAAGCGTTAAAAACCATTCCAAAGTTGGCCGCTGGAATTGCCTCTGGTGGCAACACCAGCAGCCACAACATTGGTCCTTTTCGGCATCCATCCATCCATCCATTGTCAAACCGCTTATCCTGCACACAGGGTCGCGGGGGGGCTGGAGTCCATCCCAGCCAACTTCGGGCGATAGACAGGGTACAACCTGGATTGGTCGCCAGCCAATCGCAGGGCCACACAGAGACATACAACCATTCACACATCTACGGGCAATTTAAAGTCCCCAATTAACCTGATCCCCAAAGCATGTCTTTGGACTGTGGGAGGAAGCCGGAGAACCCGGAGAGAACCCACGCAGACACGGGGAGAACATGCAGACTCCACACAGAAAGGCCACTGGGCGGAATCGAACCCAGGACCTTCTTGCTGTGAGGCGACAGTGCTAACCACCGCGCCACGGTGCCGCCCCCTTTTTGGCATCAATAAATGAATGTTAGGAAAAAAAATACTGTGAAATAGCAGAACACCGTCAGAATCTTGCAAAATACAGTGATAGGAATTCTTGGCCACGCCGCCCAGCCGTAGCTGATGCTCTCTCTCGTCAAGCCAGTTGAAGCTGAGTTTATGGCATTAGGAAACACACAGGATGTCAGAATGTTGTTCCCTGCACTTTTTATTTCAGTAAATCAAATGAGCAGGAACGTATATGAATATAATGTGTATCTGTTTTAATTATTTTTACTTCTTGACATGTGTTGGACATATTACTTGAACAGAATTAGCGAGCTGGAGAAGAGAAAGACGGATGTGGAGAAATCAACACAGACCCCCCAGACAGAGACCAAGGAGGATTCCGGGAAAGAAGAAAAGGTATTTGCTTAACAGTTAAATTCCTAAATCTGGCAGCATTTTATTGTAGTGTTGCAATAATCAATATATTGACTTATTGCAATTGGTATATGGAAATTAACGCAATTATTTTTTGGTGCAGCGATATCTTATATTTATTTCTACATAAAAATGAGTGTCGCCAACATTTTAGCCGATCGCGCTGCCTCTGTCATCTTGTCTGATTTCTTCGCCTCTGCTTTCGAAAGCAGAGGCGTCTCCTCACACACACACACACACACACACACACACACACACACACACACACACACACACACACACACACACACACACACACACAGACGTAGACACACACACATACAGACAGAGCGGAAACTAACCGGTTTTCTTTATCGGGACATCTACAGTCAGTTAGGAAAGGAAGTCTTTTGGCCAATTGGCAGCGGGGCCGAGACGCCCCGTCTCCCCCTGCAGGCCACGGAGCGTGTCGCCCTAACAGCGGTTGAAGCCTCCGCGTCGCGCCTTTCCGTTGAACACATTTCCTTACCGCATGAAGCCAGAGGCTTTGCCCCGATCCCTGTCCCTTGCACTTTTTTGTTAAAAACGGTGTATTTATTGTTTTTGTTTTATTTATTTAGTGTATATTTTTTCACATTCCGATTCTAAATATTCTGAAGAATAAGACATCCTTTGAAAGAACGTATTTGCATTACTATGCTATTATATATTCATATTGTCATTATGTAATCAGTGACTTATATGGTATAGAAAATACAATAATATTGTAATTAATTTATTACCAAAAGTAGTTATCGTGAGTGGTGTCATTGTACTGTGTGCATTCGGCAGTCCGACAATGGTCCATTCATTTTTGCAGTGTTTTGTTTTTCTCAGCTCAGTGATGCTGTCATTGTGCTAACATTCTTCAGGCAGCATCGGAGGTGGAAAATCTGAAGTGTCAGATGATGACACTGTTCAAGGACCTGCAGCAGGCCCAGAGCAAGCTGTACGAAGCAGAAGGCATGAAGAAGAACCTGCAAGACAGGTTAGGCCAGCACAGTCTGCTCTGAACCTGAAAATCGTTTAGTGAACGAGCCAACAACAATACCAGTTTTTTTTTTTTTTTAAAGCAAAGCTCTCCTTCAGGCAACGTTCTCGTGCTTTATTACCACCTGTACACACACACACAAACCATTCTGTTCCTCTCGTGTCCAGATGTCGCGAGGTGGAGCAGGACGTGGTCACTCTGAAGGCTCAGCTGGGGGAGAAGCAGGCCGTTCAGTCGGAAAACAGCCGACTGAAGCTGCAGGTGGACAGCATGCAGTCTCAGACCCAGATGGAGCAAAGGAAGGCCGGGGAGGAGAGGTCAGAGACGACACATATATGTACATGTTTATGTGGATCTGACTGCTTTCACTCTCTGGAAAAAAATAGATATCTGAACTGAGTTTCTTTCCCAGTTGTGTTCATCCTATATTTGGACACGCCCACTGGGTCACAGTTAACCCCTTTGCCTCCTAACTCACAGGACCAACCTGGCCCAGCTGAAAGATGCCTACACCAAGCTATTCGAAGATTACAATGAACTCAAAGAGGAGAAGAAGAAGAGAGAGGTCAGTCAGTGAAGACAAGGACCGTTTTAGCGAGATTTCCATCAAACCCAATGCAGTTATAAGAGAAATGGGAGCCAGACGTGTGACCTTTTGCCCTCTGCTCTTCAGTCTCTCATGGTGCAGAAGGAGGTGGTGGAAGAGATGCAAGAACGTCTGAGTTCTGCCGAAGAGGCCCTGGCTGCCAAACAGAACCACATCGACCAAATGAAGCAGGAGATCTTCAGCAAAGAGGAGAAGCTACAGACAATATCCGTGTTCCAGGCTCAGGTCAGCAGGTTGACGATTTCTCCACGTTGACTGAACCAAAGCACCGTCGCACCCAGAGTTTCAGACGTTTCACTCGTGCTTATTTGCTTTATCGCAGGCGGAGGTCTACTCCTCTGACTTTTACGCAGAGCGAGCAGCGAGGGAGAAACTCCATGAAGAGAGGGAGCGTCTGGCCGCTCAGCTGGAGTACGTAAAGAAGCAGAACCACCAGCTGCAGGAGGAGTTAGACTCGCTGGGCAGGTACGGAATCAAACCGGAGATCAAGTCTGATGCTGACGTGCTAACAGGCATAAGTCTAGCATAGTTAACGAAGGATCTTGGGCAAATATATACAGGTGTTGGTTGAAGATCGCTCTTGTGAGAGGAGTTTTATTTATTTATTTATTTCAGTTTAGCTTAGGCCGTAAAATCCGTGGTCCTGCGGTTGGTCTGCTTTGCTTTGACACCACAAACCAACTGCACCCGTGTGACACCCGCCTTCTTCACAGGCAATCACTGAACGAGATGAAGAAGAGACACGTGCCACCGGGAGGAAATCCGCACGGAGCCACCGCTAGTCTGGTCGGAAGAGGAGGTACTTCTGCTTTATGTCATATGTTTTTGGAATTGCAGGTTTTTACCTGATAAATAGGTAAAAACGCTTAGTGTGACGCATCCAGAAATTGTAATTCCTCAGTTTGATGGCCACATATTTGCATTTGAACAAACATGATACAACAGGCTAATTAGTATAGATACATTAGTGTAGACCAGGGGTGCTCACATTTGTTTTGGCTCGCAAGTTACTTTTCAATTGACTCAAGTTGTGGCGATCTAAATTGGGCACGCCAGGTAGAGACTCATTAGTTTAGCCTTTTTGACCGTGCCAAGCAAGCTATTTCTCTCCCTTTTACACTCTTTATGCTAAGCTAAGTTTATCATTAAACCATGGTTTAGACATCCAAATGAATACCATTCCCCATATTATTATTTTTTGTTAAGTGCATGGCCTACAATTCTATATTTATATATGAAGATTTGCACATTCGCCCAGTGGCCTTTCTGTGTGGAGTCTGCATGTTCTCCCCGAGTCTGCGTGGGTTCTCTCCGGGTACTCCAGCTTCCTCCCACAGTCCAAAGACATGCTCTGGGGATCAGGTTAATTGGGGACTTTAAATTGCCCGTAGATGTGTGAATGCGAGTGTGAATGGTTGTATGTCTCTGTGTAGCCCTGCGATTGGCTGGCGACCAGTCCAGGGTGTACCCTGTATCGCCCGAAGTTGGCTGGGATGGACTCCAGCCCCTCCGCGACCCTGTGTGCAGGATAAGCGGTTTGACAATGGATGGATGGATGGATTTGCACATTTAAAACATAGTTTCAAGGACTACATTGACCATTTAAATTCACATCTAAAGGAATAGTGTAATTTCTCTGTGACAGTGACTGAGTTGCTTACTATTTACTGACCTTAAACACACCTACCAATTACAATTATGCTTTTCCAGTTGTACTGTAGCAAATAGGATAGCTTCCAATGGAAAAAGAAAGACCACTTACTTAGCTACATACTTAAAATGACTGTCTATGTGCAATACTAAATTGCATTAAATTTCACATTAATTTCTCACCTGATCATCTGCATGTCCAGAGCTTGTCCCTGTCTGGCCACTGCTTTCATCTTGCCTGTCTCTTTCCCTGTCTCTGTGATGCCTGCATTGTGACCAAATGTAATTTTATCAGAAAAACAGTGACTCGTGCTTTTATGAGGCTACTCGTTTTATTTGCTTACACATTTAGTTCGTAGTTACTTACTGTCTGAAAAACAACGCGAATGCTCGGCTGCTGGCACAGTTTTCTCTGCTTTTTAGGTAACCTAAAATCCTCCATTACTCTACCCTAAGGTGTCGAACTCATTTCAGGTTCGCGCCAGTTCGCTGGTGGCCGAAACTGCCGTGCACAGTAAGAGGACAATTGAAAACGTGAAGAAAAACGCTTGGTGGCGCTTGGGAAATATGTCAAGAGGGACGAGCGCACATAATTAGAGAATCCGGTCAATTTTCAAAATAAACATTTTTTTCAGAAAAGAAAAAAAAATCTTTCTGTGGTGCAGCCCGGCACCAAATGGCCCACGGACCGATACCCGTCCGCGGTCCGGTGGTTGGGGACCACTGTATTAACTAACTGACCCGTAAATCGTGATTGGTAGAATTTATTGCAACGCAGCCACCGGTCTGAAAGGTAGGCCAGGGCTCGCTCAGTGACTGGGACATCTATCGAGGTTGTGATCACTGTCTCTGACTCTCAGGTGCCGACTGGCAGCATCAGGGGAATATTCCAGAACATGCATGTCCCAAGTGCAATGACATCCTGCCGGACCTGGACTCCCTGCAGATCCACATCATGGACTGCATCATCTAGACCTCCACCGTTAAAACATCCATGACAACAGTGGCTCCATTTACACCTCAATCTAAGTCTTCCTCTGCTCTCACAGTTCCACGGTCACCTGGGTACCGGTAATATTCACCTTACGAAGGGAAGAGTTCACTTTTTGGTAGGATTTAAAAGAAAAGGATCCTACGGCTTTATTTAGGGAATTATTGCTCCCCTCTAATTTATTTTAAACTTGAGAATTCGTTGAAATTAAAGAAGACAAATTTTTGAAGTGTCAAGTTTGGAAAAGAGTTACACAAACCCTTTTGTAATTAGACGGTCACGTGTGCGATGCAGACATTCAATAAGTTCAGCCTTTGCAAGTTGGGGTATAAACGTTAAAAAAGTTCCAATGGAATTCTATCTATATTCTTTGCTAGGAAAAGCTTTTTCAGCTGATGACTGGGTGGTTGGCGAACGCACAATGTAGGCACTTTAATATGAAGATACCCTGTAACTAGTATGTAATATATTTAACTTGTTTAGTTATCCGTCACTGTAAGCCCAGCCTTTCTACGTCTTTGTGCAGGAGGCTCAAAGTAGTCTGCTCAAAAGTAGTCTTTCAGATTCCATGTTGTACTCCTGAATAAAAATAAAATCTGCAAAATCCTGTCTTCTTCTGGTCATATTGTAACAGTACTGGAAGATTATTTCTGTGACTAAGTTTATGAAAAACCCTTGAGTTTAATGATACAATTGACTTGAATTCAACCTGAACTTAGTGATAAACAGCAGGCCCGTATCAGCGGGTGTCCTCATTACTTGAACAGCGTAGTCACTGTTTTTGTGCAACAGAGGAAAAAAAGACATTATTTAAGGCCCTGTTCTTTAAATATACGCTATTGAACAGTGTACTAATACTGATGCAGCTGTTTAGAACCTTCCTAATGCAGTCTTTGTCTTCGCATGCGGCTTCATCCACAGAGCTTGTTACTTAAGTTATATTCTAATGGTCATTCTGAAAACAAAGACTTTCTTTTTGAGACTTTAGTCCCACAATCTTTTTTTATTTTAAAGGGCAATTTAGTCATTTGAATTGTCAACATCAGACATGAGGCCACTATATGTTCCCCATGTGGAACTAGAACCTGGTTTTATTGCTCACATAACATTCTGTACTTCCGTGGAACTTCATTATTGAAACCCAAACAACGATCTTCTCAAAAGTTTTGTTTCCTTTTTCAACTACATTGGTTTATAGCCACATGAATTCACTGCCACTGTTACCATTATCGTTTTCGTACTGATGATAGCTGGTCACATAGAGCAGCAAACACGCATAGCAAGCCCTCTGCTTCATAAAAGATTCAGTCGTTGTTTGTATCCCTCCACCCCTAGAGGCAATGTAAGCCTGCCGAATGACAACGTATCTACCGTGAGTTAATGGTATACTGATGTTTAAATATTATCTCTTAAAACATTATTTTAAAGTAAATACATACAGCGTGTTTGAAATGAAATTAAAATGCAATCTTCTTTAATTCTATTACTTTTTACTACATCCTGATTACTGGTTTCACCTTACAGATCATAACAAATCCACGATGAACTACATGGGATGTGATCAGTTTCAGCACATCTGACTAGAAATGCCAACAAACACAGTGACTTGTTTTGTGAATACTGGTTCATAATTTAGAATGACATACTGCTTGGTGCTCCAATGCTATGCATTATAGATTTCAAACTTCTGAGTCGACCTCGGGATGGGCCCGTCAAACCACTGTCCATGTGCCCTGCTTGTGACTTCCCGTAGAGGGCATCAGGATCCCTTTCTTTCTCACAATTCTTTGCTTCAATCTGCTGAGCAATCTACAGATATAGATGCAGAATATTTGCATGACATTTTGTTGTTGCCCTAATGAAAAGCCATTACTTGATTTTTTCCATCTTCGCACAGTGATGACACAGGGCTTCCCATTAAAAAAAGTCAAGAGTTTGAATGTCACGGATCTCCATGCGCCCTTTTGAGTCCATACTGACATTCGAGTATCTTAATGTAAGACATGCGGAATGGTTATAGATTTGACCAATACCAACACAAAATTGAATTTTGTGTTGGGCCGCTGAAATGCCCACTGCACTTTCTTATTATGTGTCCTTTTAGAATTAAATTAAGCCGTAAAAGACTTTCTACGATATAGAAAGTTTTTGTTTTCAGGCAGATTGTTGGGCAGCTACTACATCTTTGACAACACGGAAGGGTCCTTCGTTTAGCGCCAGTTTAGATTTTTTTTTCCCTCGTCCCGTGCGACTGTTGTGGAGAATACAACAAAAGTTGTATTCAAATGTATTATTTTTTAACTATAACTTGTGCATTACAGACGTAGTTTGTACTACAAACTTCGTAGTGTTGATTATCGGAAAACAAACAACAAATTGACAGGTTGGAAGGAGTTATAAACTCAAAGTTGCATCAGAGCTATCGAAGGACACAAAGCTGTGACACCTGAGGTAAGTCGGCTAGCTCACTATCTTCGAATAAACAAGTACATAAATTAACGTCAAATGCAAACTTACATTTTAAGGAAAGTATTTGAAGAACGGTTCATTTAACTCTAAACATCGTCACTGTCTATAATATTAAACGTTGTTCTGTTTGACAGTTTAAAGTGATCTGCCTTAAGTTGCCTCAAGCTGAACCTAACTTTCAGTAATCAATACAATATGTACTGAACGTGTATTTAGTACATCCAAACTATATTTTAAGTAAATATAGTTTGTTTTGTCAGCGAAGCCTTTTCGTGCTTTTGTCAAGCTGCCCTTCAAACATGTGTGCAGCTGGCCGGACAGTGTACGCAGTGGGTACAGTTATTGCTTTCCATTCATTAATTATACGCGATGTTGGCTGAGCTTATGCAAGTACAGTTTACCATTGTAATAATACAGCAAACACTGAGTGCTTGAACTGCTCATTTTACTGAACAGGATCAGGAATCTCAAGGCAGCACTTAAACCACAATCAGTGTATCATGGTGTCATTGTGTGGTCCAGTGTAACGCTGGTTGAATGACATATTCACCTGTGTAGGGAGCATTTGAATTAGTTTTTGGTACACGAAACAAGTGTCCCCATTCCAACTTGCATCAGAGCTTTGAGATTGTGAAGTGTGTGAGAAACATGATATTCAATTCATTTTATTTTGTATAGCCCAAAATCGCAAATTACAAATTTGCCTCATAGGGCTTTACAGTCTGTACACATGCACACATACGACATCCTCTGTCCCGAAACCCACACATCGGCACAGGAAAAACTCCCCAAAAAACAAGAGGGAAAAAAAGGTTGAACTTAGGGAGAACGTCAGAGGAGGGATCCCACTCCCGGGATGGACAGACTACAATGGATGCCATGTGTACAGAATGAACAATGTATAATACATGCAAATCCTATGACAGAAATGATTCAAGTAACTGAGTAGTAAGCCAGGCGCACAGCAGGACCACTGCAGGGGCAACCACCATCAGATAGAACCACCATCCACAGAGGCCTGTGGGGAGGGAGAGCACAGAGACTTTAGGAGAGGATAATGTTGGTTTACGAGTACAGTAATATGATTAATATATAAAATAATAATGTTGATGGCAGCAGCAGGTGTCAGCAGGGCCACAGCAGCGGTCAGGACCAGGGTCCAGAAGGAACTACAATCTACGGAGACCTGCTAGGGGAGAAAGCACAAAAAAAAACTTCCGGAAAGAAGCTGAATTAGTCATGTGCATTAATAAAACGTGAATTATTGTAGAACGAGAGCGTGAGAGAGGAGCTCAGTGTGTCCTAAGAAGTCCCCCGGCAGTCTAAGCCTATAGCAGCTTAACTAAGGGCTGGTCCGGGCTAACCTGAGCCAGCCCTAACTATAGGCAGAATCAAAGAGGAAAGTTTTAAGTTTTACTTTAAAAGAGCTGACCAAATCTGCCCCCCGGACTGAAAGTGGAACCTGGTTCCACAAAAGAGGAGCTTGATAACTGAAGGCTCTGGCCCCTAGCCTACTTTTTAAAACCATAGGAACAACAGCAAGTAACCCAGCATCTATGGAGCTCAGCTGCCTTGTAGGGCAATACGGTGTTACAAGCTCTTTGAGATACGACGGTGCCTCACCAGCAAGTGCCTTGTAGGTGAGGAGAAGTACCTTAAAATCTATTCTTGATTTAACAGGGAGCCAGTGCAGAGAAGTTAATACAGGAGTGATATGATCCCTTTTCTTAGTTCTTGTTAATACACGTGCTGCAGCATTCTGAATCAACTGGAGAGGCTTAAGAGAAAGAATTACAGTAGTCCAGTCTGGAAGTGACAAACGCATGAACTAATTTTTCTGCATCACTTTGAGACAGGAAGTTCCTGATTTTTGATATGTTATGTAGATGAAAAAAGGCAGTCCTTGAAGTCTTATTTATATGCGAGTTGAAGGTCATATCCTGGTCGAAGAGAACTTCCAGATTCCTGACAGTGATGCTGGGTACCAGAGCAATTCCATCCATAAAAACTGTATCATGTGACAGCTGGCTTCGAAGTTTTGATGTCTCCAAGACATTCTTGAAGTCTAACTAGCTGGTCCGTCTCTTCTGGCTTGATCGACAGATACAGTTGAGTATCGTCTGCATAACAATGGAAGTTTATGCAGTGTTTCCTGATAAGATCGCCCAAAGGAAGCATATAGAGGGTAAATAAAATTGGTCCAAGTACAGAACCTTGTGGGACTCCGTGACCAACATTGGTGGTCTTTGAGGATTCACCGTTTACAAGCACAAACTGGGATTGATCCGATAAGTAGGATTTAAACCAGCTGAGAGCAGTTCCTTTGATACCAATTAAATGTTCTAGTCTCTGCAACAGGATACAATGGTCTATGGTATCAAATGCGGCACAGAGGTCCAGCAAGACAAGAAAAGAGATGAGTCCTTGGTCCGATGCAAGTAGAAGATCATTCGTAATTTTCACCAATGCTGTTTCTGTACTATGATGCACTCGAAATCCTGACTGGAAATCCTCGAACAAAGCATTGTTTTGTAGAAAGTCACATAATTGATTTGCGACGTATTTCTCAAAGATCTTAGAGAGGAAGGGAAGATTAGAGAGGTCTGTAGTTAGCCAACACCTTTGGAGATATGAATTGCACAATTAAATATATCATTTTGGAAACCTGCAAATGTGTAACACAGTACACCCGATAACCTGTGATACAAAATTATTCAATATGAGGTGAAATTGTCATGACCACGATAAGCGGACTCTGCGATATACAGCGAGTAGCACTTTAATTCACCGTCAGTTCCACTTTAAAAGCTGAGACTGTGATACATGTATATTCTGAACATTTTTAGTAAGTAAGTAAGTAAAAAAATCCAGTCATGGAGATCTGGGTTTGTTTTCTCAAGTCATCATTTCATATGAACAGAAAAGCTGCCAAAGAATTCTTTCCTTTAATTCACTTTACTCAATGGAAGTGTCTTCCTTCTCGTAGGTCCCTTTGCTCATCTGAAATCCGCACCACTGCTAACATCTCCATAATGGACAGTGAGTATAATGGGATTTAAAAACACCTGAAAAAAAGAGCCTCTTAAATAGTTCCAAATAAAAGTTGGCACGTGTCTTGTCTGCCCAGGTGAGGATGACCTGGACATGTTGACGGCGCTGCTGGCTGAGAGTGAGGGAGTGGAAGAAGCACAGGGCTCTCACGAGCAGGCGGACGACTTGGACGGACTGTTTGACGCGGACAACGATGAGGAGTTCGAAGAGGGCGTTGAGAAAGAAGGGCCAGATGTGGGGACGGTGGAGGCCATGTCGGATCTCTTTGGGAAGGTGGATGACATTGAAAATGAAGAGAAAGACGCTGAAAGGAAAGAAAGTGTTGGAGAAGCCTGCAAGAGCCTGAACAGGTCCAAGGAGGATTTACAAGGTACGTGCCGCTGATCTCGCTCCGCTCGTTTGCTTCTAGTTGCTGGACATCGTGTTCACAATCATTGAATGTCTTCCTTCCTCAGAGGAGCTGAGGCGCATGCAGGAGCAGATGCAGCGGTTGCAGCAGCAGCTGGAGGCAAGCCAGAACGTTTCCCCCTCGTCCTCCACTCAGGTCCCGACTGCAGGGAGCTCGGCCGGTCCCAAACCGATGACAACCAAACCGACACCCCCTCGTCAGCCGACCTTCAAACGGACCCCAGCTAAACCGGCTTCAACCACACAGAAGGCCAGGACACCAGCAGGTAGACATGTCGTTGTTCACCAGCCAAAGTCTGAACTGCTTTGGCCACAAAAGTGTAACCTTCATAAAGACACGAAAAACAGGAGTTGATTGTTTTTTTCCTTGTCTTTTAACTGCAGCAAAATCTTCATCAACTCCGGTCAGGGGAGGAGCCAAGGAGTCCTCTGATTTTTCTGATATGCTGAACAATGCTGACTCTTTCAAACGTAAACCCAGGGTAGCTCACCATGTCAAAGCCAGCACACCTCCAGGTAGAACCTTTCCTCGTGAAAACCACAGCAATTGAATTTTGTCATCGGAAATCAATGTGTATTTCTGTTCAGAAATGCTACTTTTGCATCTATTTCAGTGTATTTTTCCTTACCGTTGTCTTGTCAGAAGACAGAGGTCCACTGATGGAGATAAAGATTGGGGGAACCTTCCTGCCAGTGGAAGCATCCTCTCAAAGCAGAGCTGCTCCAGCTGCATCTACAAGAGCGCCTAAACATTCTTCTCTTCCTCCCCTCCCCAAAGACGTGGGTGTTGAGAAATACTCGGGACTGCGGCTCAGGTGAGGAAACTAAAGAAATGCCAGCTTTTTGGTTTTAATTGAACATCAGCATCTGAGTCCGAATTTGTGTTGTCACGTTTTTCAGTCTGTATGTGGACTCTTTTCCGTTTCAGAAAACCACGCGTCTCGTCATGCGAGATGGACCGCAAGATGGCCGACCGGCGCTTAATCCGTCTGTCGCAGGTGCCAGAGCGCTTGGCTCGAGAGAAGCTGGAGGATAGTGACTGGGTGACCTTTGCTGTGCTGGTCAACAAGGTCACACCACAAAGCAACAGCAGTGTAGGTCCACGCTCCCTGGCTGTGACCCTGATGTGTGGCTAACAAATAACAAAAAAACGCAATGTTTTTTTTTTTTTTGCAGCGTTGCTGTTTTGCAGTTTATTCTAATTTTTTGAAGCATTAAAGCGCCAACTTCCCATCTAGGTTTGATAGAAAAATAACCTCCAGTTCACCACATAAAACATGCTGCTAGCAACTCAGCATTTGGGGGAACCTTCTGCTGGGGGAAGCTGAACTAAACGTATCTCTCTGCTGACCAGAAGGGAGCAGATTGTATTCAAATATGTCTTAAATCTTAAAATGGATTGGAAACAATGTCACATTTTCCGCATCTCCATGGCGCTTCCATGTCTAAAATGCAGAAATTCTGCAAGGAGGTGACTGACTGAGGTCGGTGATTTGTGTGTCTGTGTGTGGGTGTGTGCGCCTGCTCCATCGCGGATATTGCAAAGTTACCCCTCATTGACTGAGCGCTTTCTGTCCGTAGGGCAAGACCTTCAGCATCTGGAAGCTGAGCGACCTCCATAACCTGGAAGTGTTTGTGTCTCTGCTGCTGTTTGGTGAAGTCCACAAAGAGCACTGGAAGACGGAGCTGGGCACCGTCCTCGGACTCCTCAACCCCAACCCCATGAAGCAGAAGGAGGGGTACGACGGGGTGAGTGCACAAGCAGAAGAGAAGCCGGTGCTTTTCTTATTATCCTCCTGTTGTTATAGTCATATAACAACAATAATAAGTAACTCCAATACGATTACCATTGTAATATACTATATAAATACTGAATTGTCTTCTTTTTTTGTTTGGTTTTTCTAAAAACTGAAGAAATTAACCAGCAGCTCTTTCAAATCTTTAATTGTCCACATTCTATTTCCACCTTTTAAAATTGTGCCGCATAGGGCTGCAATTAATGTTTATTTTCTTAACTTTTAAAATTCTTTCTTTGCTCTTTATTGATCATTTGGTCTATAAAATAAAAAAGTAGAATTAAACTAAACCAAATTAAAGATTAAACTTAATCTTTTTTTTCAGTTTTGTTTGAAAATGTCTGAAACATATAATCTGTTATCTTAATTGATTAATTAATTAATTGAATCTGAGGAAAATAACAACACACAAAGTTGAATAAATGCTTGTCATAAGGAGAAGAAAGTTTAATAGATAAAAGAGAGAACGGGTGGCGCAAGAAAAGACATTACCAGAAAAATGAAGGCTGTTTTTTTGTGTCCAGGTGAGCCTGACGGTGGATCACCCACAGAAGCTGCTGCTGATGGGAGAAGCTCAGGACTACGGCAACTGCCAGGCCATGAAGAAGAACGGAGACCCCTGCTCTCAGATTGTCAACATGGTGGGTCCTTCTTGCCCTGCAGAATGGGTTACGCTCGCTCTTAGACCCATGCTGCCATCAGGTACCAGGGGCCCAACGCGTCTTACAGTCTCTGTGTCGTCCGCAGTTCGAATGCCAGTACTGCCAGTATCACGTCAAGGCCCAGTACAAGCAGATGAGCTCGAAGAGGGCCGAGCTGCAATCGGCGTTTTCCGGCAAAGCTCCCAACAAGTTGAAGGTGAAGGGCAGCAACCTGCGGGAGCGTCTGTGTCAGGACGGCTTCTACTACGGCGGCGTGTCGTCGGCCGCCTGCGCCACGTCCCTGTGAGTCACGCTCTGCGTTGTCATGTCAATGTTTATTCTAGGAAACATTTGCTTTCATTCAGTGGAGTCTTCCACAAACCAATCTCCATTTTTATTTTATCAATTGAAGCAAGACTGAGTAGTAATGAACCTTGCGCATAACAAGGTCGCAACTATGACTCCTATATTTGGAGGTTTCACGACGTTAAAGTTAATTTCTGGAAGTCGTCCTCCGTTGTCAGGATCACAGTGTGAAAGTGGGCAGAATCTCAGCCGCCTGACATCTCGGTAACAGTCTTGCGTGTTGCAGATCGGCGGGCAAACCGAACAAACCCGTCCAGAAGACGCTGGACAAGCTGTTTGTGAAGGGCTCCGCTCAGCTTGTCAGTCAGGCCAAGAGGCTGGGTGAGCACGGATAGTCTCCCTCACACACACACATGCGTATGCACAAACCCCAGCACCTCTGGTTGACCCCATTCTGTCTGTTCCTTGTTTCATTTGTTACCAGCCATGCGGTCCGGTGAAGTTGCAGGTTGTTCAAATGAATTTAAGAGCCTGCTGTCGGCGCCGACTCCTGGAGCTCTGCAGCTGAAGAAGCACTTAGTACAGGGTGGCCAATCAGGTACACAACCAGGACACATGCCTGTTTTTTACTGCTCGAGCTATGAGGTAATACACTGCCTCTTATTAATAGGCGGTCCCATCACTGTTTCTACATTTTTTATAGGTTTTGTATCATTCAGTAGAAGTAATCCTTAAACGTTTTCTGCATGTTAATGCTGCTACATTTAGGTACATGTACATACTTATAGTTGAGTCAATTACATACAGTAACCCAGCTCACAGTTAAGAGAGGCAGACGGGACAACGCTAGAAGTCAAACGCACTGCTGCTAACGCTACCGTTGGCTCGTATTCTGAAGCCACACAATAACACAATAAACTCCCACTCCTGAGTTCTGCAACGCAATGTTACAGTTTCTGTCGACTGAGACAAGATAACGTCTTAAGCTCCCCGTCTGATGGCAAGGTTAACTAGCTGAAATATTTTAAATATAGTGTACACGTATAAGGCTGGCTAAAATACATCTTAGTACACATCTATCTATTCTACTCACCCACCAGACAGCCCCTTCCAACTCAAGCCACAATACTATAACAACAACTGTAATTTATCCGGCGAAGCACAGAAGTATTAGCACAGCTAACGTTGACTCAGCTTGTGCTAGGTGAACATTATTCATAACATGGCTGACTAGCAATTTGCTAACTTCTGAGAGAAAAGACCGGGCGGGAAGTTGGCCTTTACTGCACTGTACAGCTGCTCATCCCAAATCAGTCGATGTGATCCGATATATTTTCACAAACCATACTTATCAACCTTGCAGTTGTGATGTAGTGAACATTTCCTTTCTGAACATAATTTTCTAAAAGATTCAAATAACCAGACAATGTCTGGTGTTATTAATTGTCTGCCCTCCATCCATTTATTAATCTGCTGCAGTCTCCAAAGATGCAAGTCCAGTTCAGTCCATCACAGCCTCGGACCTGCTGAAGCAGCAGAAACAGATGCAGCGGGAGCTTCTGCTCAACCGGCGGCGGAGGGCTGACGACATCCAGAAGGGGGCCCTGCCGCACTCAGCTGGTCCCGGCCCCAACGCGCTTTCCTCCTCGATGGGTCGGCAGGCTCGGATGTCCCCGAAAGAAGCCTCCGAGGTCCCAAGGGCCACGCAGAGCCCCGCGGCCCCCCACGGACCCACCCTGGGCCGAGGCTTCTCCGAGGGTGAAGACATCGTCTTCTTCGAGAACAGCTCGCCGCCACCGCCTGCCCCCGTCACTCTCAGCCTGTCGGCCGCCAAGCTATCCGCTCTGAAAAAGCTGAAAGCTAAAGGGACGGGGCTCAAAAAGGAAGACCCCAACGCTGTGAAGAGAAAGAGGAGTACCGACGGCAAGATCAATGCCCGAGTCGAGAAGAATCTCACCTCTCCCAATGGTACACAGTGAAGAGCCATTTCTGATATTAACAGAGCGTGAATGAGAAGACATGTTAGCCCTTGATTTGATTAGTACATTGCAGAATTTTTAATTTTTTATATGAAGTGATTTAGCTGTGTCATAACTTGTCCTCTTACTTTTTGCTCAGGCGGATTGTCCGGTAACGACGAAGAGGAACCGGCGCTGAAGAGGAAGCGAGAACAGCTCCGCTACATCCAGTCAGAGGAGTTTCAGAAGATCCTCAACGCCAAATCCCGCCACGACGCCGCACTGCAGGCGGTACGACCAGTTTGAACCTAACCACGTGTTTCTGTTAAGACGTGTTTAACCGGGACAGCCCGTTTCTGAATCGACAGATGTTGCATGTATATTTATGGTAGATCTCATCTCGCAATCGCTTCTTCAAATCGAGATGTCATCTAGGAGTAAAACAGTTTTTAAGGTGTCTCCAGTTTCCCCTACCATTGTATCAGAGAGGGCGGTCCCCACGATTAAATGAAATGGAAAAAAATGTACCCCACGCACAGCAGTTCTGTCCCAAAACGTGCGCAAATATGTCCATGTGTATGCACGCACGTGGTTGTCTTACTAGTGGACAGACTACGCCTCCCTCCTAAAGCTGGAAGCCACGGAGAAACACTTGTGTCTGAATGTCCTTTCTCTCTCTCTCAGGCGGAGTACCAGCTGCAGGAGAGCTACTTCGATCCGCTCGTGAAGAAGGAGCAGATGGAGGAGAAGATGAAGGCCATCCGAGAGATGAAGTGTCGTGCTGTTACTTGTAAAAAGGTACACAGTCGAATTCTACACCTGCTCAGCTCAGATTTGTATCAATCCAAGCCTTCTATGAGATGTATCTTCTCGGTCAGAAGCAGGCAAAGTAAGCCGTTACTCTTCCCATGATCTTCCCTTCCAGTGCAGTTACACATACTTCAAGCCGGCAGACCGTTGTGTGGAAGAGAATCATAACCTGCGGTGGCACGATGCCACCAAACGTTTCTTCAAATGTCCCTGTGGACAGAGGGCCATCGCTCTGGACCGACTGCCCAACAAAACCTGCGGGTTAATATTCATTTCCTACAGCTCATGTCTGGTCCCTCTTGTACCTACACGCACATTTTAACAAGTGTTCTACCATTCCAGCAACTGCGGTCTGTTTAAATGGGAGCGCGATGGGATGCTGCAGGTAAAACCTCTCTCTCACACTTCACCTCTGATATCGTGAAAGAAAGCAGAGCTGACGTTTCTCACCACTCTTCTTTTTTTTATTGCAGGAGAAAAAGGGACCAAAGATCGCTGGAGAGCTTCTGCAGCCTCGTGGAGAGGAGCACGGCAAGTTCCTCAACAGCATGAAGTGACGGCCCCAAGATTTTTAATTCTGCAATTTGTCTCTGTAGCAATTTTGTGTTTGTATTAATTCTGATTTTAAATTTCAAACTTGTTTTTAAATTGGGTGTGCTTTAAAGACAATAATTAAAGCAATATGTTTCATATCAAATGTGTTTCTGAGGAGCTGAGAACACTAAATATAGGGCAAATCTGTTTATCACATATTTGATGGTATTAGTGTACTGTGGTGTACATACAACCTTAAACATTAACCCAACTTCAGTTTTTAGGAATAATAAGAAAATACTTCCACTTAGTGGTTGTATGAAAATTCATTTAAAACTTCATCAACTATTTACTTTTTTTTCCTGCAGAAAAACATAAAAAATCTATACTCGGAGGATAAACCCCTGCCTTCAAAAACGTTGGACACGTTTTAGCTTAAACCCCTCTTAAATGCACTTGATTTTCATTGTGACACCATCGCACTCCGTGTTTTAGAGTGATGACTGCCGAGGCCAAGTCCGCGTGGCCTCGGGACGGGGGAGGGTGGTGTAGAGATAAAGTACTGCTTTTGGATTCAAATCATTATGATGGTCAGTAAGTACAGAGTGACTCGCCACGGTGTCGTTTTTCAGGGTGGTGTTTGTGCTCAATATCTTATTGCTGCTCCTTTCCCTCTCTCTCTGCGCGTCTCCTGCCCGGCTTGTGTCTAGTATTTCCACACTGGAATGTTGACTTGCTTTCCCCATGATGACTTCTGCAGCTCACCTTCTGTTTTATTCCACACCGCCTCCCTCCCTCTGAATGTTCCGAATACCAGTCGGTGCGTAATTGAGATGAGTAATTTAAAATCAGTGGTCTGGGAATTGGGTGACATACCCCTATACATTTGTTATTTTGACTTCAAGACATGATATTGAAAATGTACGAGGTTGATTTATTGCTACTAATGCCACTGGCTGACGTGAGACATGGTATAGCTTGTATGTACATGTAAAAAGAAAAGGTTGTGAAAACTTGCATGCAACACGTAGACACTCCAATTAATATGATAAAGATTAGCTAATGATACCCCAACTGCCCTTTTTATACAGCTTTCGACATTGCACAGGTATTATCTTATATAAAAACAAAAAGTACAGAAAAACATATTGTGGAGAAAACTCAAATTTTCCGGAATCCGGTAAACTGATGGTGGTGTGAGCACTGCTCCGGTGGGAGAGGCCTCTTCTCTCTGGTGGGAGGGGCCTCTGTGCTGCGGTGGGAGGGGCCTGCGTGCACAGAGACTCAGTGGAACCAGTAGTAGCGAGGTTGATAGCCGTCGTAATGATACTCTCGAAGCTGCTCATTCGTCTCCCTCGATCTCTCATTTTGCTCTATGGATTTAAAAAAAAAGTGAAATAAAGTGGTAAAAGATCGCATGGCTGCTGATGTGGGTTATAGAGAAAGCGCCAAAAGGAGAGAAACACAATTCCAAATGAAAGATAATGATGTCTGCTGTGTAATTAGGTAGTAATTAAAGCCAATTTTAGACTTCATAAATAATGGTGATGAATACCAGAAAGAACTATGTTTAAGAATACATTTCTTTTGGGAAAAGAAATTGGATATTCTCTGATATTAGTGTCAAATCTATCAGAAAAAAAATATTGTACATTGTTAGCATTTAGTCTAAACCGTAGTGTAAGTGGCGCCACATCCTCACACTATTTCTAAGAATGCAAACAGCCAGGTTGGATTTATCAGGGAATTCTTTTGTCCACAATATCTCCAACTCGTTGAAACCAGCTGCAACTGACAACAACCTGCTGAAAAAAGGTCAGCAGAGTCATTATTGCTGGCACTTACACTAAATGCAATGAATTCAGCTCATACATGTTTGTTTGTTTGTCTGAGTCTGGTTTGACAGCCAATAATGTGACAAAATGTGTTCGGGGCCTGGTGGAGCTGGTTCTTCTATAACACCTCATTGACCCAAACTACTTAAAACACTGTCTATCTTTAAACCAACTTGCATCTCTGTGGTGTTGCAGTTTTTAGTTTAGAAACTGCCACTGCAACTATATCACACCAGACAGACAGCCGCAAGGAATATTGTCAGCTCGTGGTGGACCGCAAATGGACACTTTGATTTTGGTCGCTCCGCTTTGGTCCAGACTCGTCGGGGCCGAGAGGTGTCGTTCAAGGTCCAAACTCTGCCTTCCCATGATGTGTTCTGCATAGGGAGCAGTCTCGTGATAACAGTCATTTGAGTTATCTTGGGTGTGTTTACTGATCCAGAGTCTTGTAGAGGGAAAATGTTTCTATTTAGTCCAACATGTACTCATGTTATAATCATGTGTGGGTCCTCATCACGACTCAGATGGATGAAGTCAAGGAGATTAGAAAATAGTTAAAACTGTAAAATCGTAATCCACAACAGTGTGTTGTTGATATTTCTTTCTCAATTCAGTGTGACGGAACAAAGTGATGATGAAGTAAACATAATCTTAAATTAAAATGTGATGGATGCCGGGGTTGAGAGGAAAGCATTTGAGAAGGAACTGAAGGCCATTCCATCGAGGATCTCACCGTCACGCTCCTCCTTCACGTAGTTGTCGTACTCATCCCTCTGCTCCTCGCTGTACTCCCTCCTCCGCTCGTACACTGAAAGCCTCACCCTCTGCTCGGCTGTGGAAACAAGAAAGGAAAAGACACTGATGGATGAAGGTCAGTATGCCACTGTGGTTCAGATTGACACAGATCTCTACAGCTATCTAGTGGACATTGCATTCCGTACAAACATTTCCCAAATGGCCGCCTGTCACAGGAACCACCCGTAGCTCAGAAATGTCTCTCAATGTCAACAGAAGATCCACTAATATTTCCTCCAGGCTCACCGTGAGGTGGACATTAAAGAATCCCTCAACACACATTGAATAGATTGCAATTCAATTGGGCCTTTTGTAAGGCCAGACGACAACCTCCAGATGCATTATTTCCGAAGATTAGCAGAGGGGGTGCTGAGCGACAAGAAGAAGTCTGATTGTATAGATGTCCATGAGAACATTACTTAACTTCTCTCAGACCAGGGACCTCTAGTGGTCAAAAAGACCATAAAGCAGAGTATGCTTTAGGGCGGGACTCCTCCGCTTTCACTGTTCCCACTAGTGTTTATTGCTAACTAGAAAACGTTAGCATGCAAACATGTTAAACTGTGATTGTAAATATGATTTAGCTTCCCTCACTCATGTGAAAGTACTTAATAGTTGACAGCCGGGTGAGTTGCCTCTGTGTTTGTCTTCATTGCTGCAAACTGATGAGGTTTCCCACAATCCAATGTGATCGAGAATTAGCTCATTCTATGATTATGTAATCATCCAACATGGATCTATGCAGTAAGGAGTGACATTCTGCTTTTCTCCTTCAGTGGGTTTTCTATCTTACACTAAATGAGGTTAAACTGATGATAAAATCCTGAAATTGGCCGACAAACCAATACAAGCTATTCTCAGCATTACCCAGAGGGCACTTTGCCATCGCCAACACTTTCTGACAAAATGACTGACAAGAGTTCTCACAAACTCTCCTCGGCTGTCCCCTGAGGTTCTCATTAACCGTCCTGGAAGGGAAATCAGGCTTTTTTTTATGGTTCCCAGAATGTGGGGGCGTGTTTTTCCACAGCCGAGGCTCCTGCGGGCCCCATCAGGGCCCATCAGGGCCCGCAGGAGCACTTTAACACTTTTACAGGAATCCTATTTTGCGAAGATATTTGAGGGCCAGAATATGATCACGAGTTCCTGTGTGTTTGCATCTTCGGCCTGGAACACCTCTCGTCCGTGTGTTTGTTCATTTTGTTTGAAGTGTAGATCGCGCTGATGCGAGTGAGAGAACGAGCTTATTGTACTGAGAAAGGAGAGAGAAGGAGAGCCTGCTCCATACTACCCTGTGACTCCTTCTGCAGCCTCCAGTGAGTGTCCGTGTGTGTGTGAGTGTCCGTGTGTGTGTGTGTGTCGGAGTCAGACTAGAGAGCTGGAACTATGTGGAACAACACCTGCTGGAGTTTCCACTACTCTCTTCCTATTTCTCTCCTGAACTTCTACAGCTTGCGGTCAAAAACCTCAGATCATGTCATCCTGGGAACTACCGGCCCGTAGACACATGGATGGATACCGAAGAACCTGCCTTGCAGCTCATAGTATCGGGTTGAGCGGCGACTGCGGCGTTTGAAGAAGTTGGCGGCATCCGACTCGGGCACGAACACTTGCCGCGCTGCGCCTAAAGGTCAGAAGTCAGAGGTCAGAAAGTGAAGGTCACACGGGGAGGAGATGTGGGACGAGATTATTTGAAGGAGTGTAACCTTTAGGATCAACTGCTTTTGAGTCGCCCAGCACCGCCGCGCTGCCCACCACACTGGAAACTGAGAGAAGAGAACCAATCATTTCTTGTCTTTACAGGGAAGCATGCATATGGGGCCAATATTGATACACATGCAGAGATTTGCTTAACGGTATTGCTATTCACCTGTGGGTATAGAATTCTGAAGATACATACTAAAAAGGTTGGTGTAAACAGCAGAAGACATAAGAAGCTGAAAACTGATAACTTATTTTTTTCTTTAAAGCGGACCACAAAATCCTCATGAATTTACAGAATAGACCCTAAACTTCTATGCCGGAACACAAGATTACAACATTAACATAAAGCTTTCTAGCTTTCTAATGTTTAGTTGCACCTTTTGTGTTTAAATTGTCCTCTACAAGTTGCTGCTACAGTTTCTAGTTAGAAACCAGAAGACAAAACACAAGAAACTGCTAAATAAAATACATGCAATACATAAATTATGTCAAACAAGATTATAATTAGAGACGGACCTCTGATGTCACCAAGATAATAAAGTTTGCTTTGGCCTTAATTGTTCCTCTACAAATGACCATTGTGATAGTTTTGAATTGAATTAAAACAGCCACAAACATAATATTTATAATTTCTACAAACTATAAGGTTCTTGTTTGACTTTGCTCACTGCGGTCTGATGTGGCTCATTTCAAATGAATGCTGCTTCTTATCATTGTGACTGAATGGTCCTAATCCCAGTCGTCCTCTGGACGCGTGTCTCATGCTGTGGACTGACTGTCTTTTGGAGAACGACTGGACATCTCCAGACACAATTACAGCTTTTCGATGCCTGTTCTCTTCACTGAAAACATTACATAAAGCTTTGATGCAAATATGCAACAATTCACTTTAATGACCAGAATTTTTGATTCATTTGATTCATTCAAATTCTGATACCAACAAATATATCATGCTCAAAGCAACAAAACCCCACTAGTTTTAGTCTTTATTTCTATAATAACAGACCTCAAATATTAGCACTTTAAATCTTAAATGCTTTTCTGCTCATCGCCCACAGAGGATGTATGACCCACCCAAAAGATACTTTGCCCCAGCTGCCCACAAAAAGGTACTCACGGGTCAGTATGAGGAGGGTGGTGAGCAAAGAGAGCACGAAGACTCGAGTCCAGGACATCTTGAGAGAAACTCCAGTGGACTTAACGCATACGTAGAAGAACTGAGCCGGGACTGATGTGGAAGATGGGAGAGACGAAGAGGGTGGGTGAAGAAAAAAGGAAGGGAGGGGTGGGAGACTGCTAGAATACCAGTTGAAAAAGAGAAAGACGAAAACAAGGAATGAGTTTAAAAAAAAGGAAAGAAAAGGTGGCAGCAGAAGGGAAAACCACCGTCTGAGTAAAGTCATTTTAAAAAAAAGAAAAAAGGTCCAGTGCCCCCAGTATGTGTGATAGCTTTGAGATAATTCTCTTTGACCCAGTCTTTGTCCATCTTGGGTCATATGCTGTCAATTTATAAGTGGATAGTCTGACATGAATCAGGAATCAGGAACATTTATTACCAAAATATGTTAAACATTCAAGGAATTTAACTTGTCAGTTGGTGCATAACATCAGACAAGACAATGGACAACAAGGCAGACGGTTCAGACAACATAGGGATAGGATAGGAACATATAATAGGAATTTAAATTAAAAATAAAAGTTAAAATTAAAAAGTTTTAAAAGTTTAAAAATAAAGTGCACCAGCGAACAGAAGTGAAAGTGTGTGTGTATGTGCATGTATAGTGTGACGGGAGTGACCGGTGGAATGTCAGAGTCAGTCAGTGGGGGACCGGGCTCTGTTGATGAGCCCGACTGCCAACGGGAAGAAACTGTTGGTGTGGCGGGAGGTCTTAGTCCTGATGGACCTCAGCCTCCTGTCAGATGGAAGGGGCACAGACAGTTTTTGTCCGGGGTGAGAGGGGTCGGCTACGATCTTTTTGGCTCAAGTCAAACCAGATGGTCAGACTTCCACCTGTAGGCGGACTCATCCCCACCAGAGATCAGTCCAATGAGGGTGGTGTCATCCGCAAAGCTTGACGGACTGGTGGCTGCAGGTCCAGCTGTTGGTGTACAGGAATCAGGACACATCTCTCACCACCAGTCAATCACTTATCAAAGATTCCTCCTGGATGTCATTGGTCCTTTTAAACCTTTAGGATCAAACAGAACATATCAAACAAACCTCCACGTTAGCTGCTGTTCCTCTGCTCAGGTTAAAGCATCCTTCCTCCAGGCTGGACTTTACATTATGGATGGACATCATAGTACAGTATTTAAATTAAGATATACAATTCATATTGCAGATATTAATATAATATAATAACCAATATCTATAACAGAACTACAATTTTACCTCTGGTCATGATCACATATTATAATTCCTCCTCTATAGACGTGCTCTTCTGCTTAAATTCCTTGCACATAGACAGGGTTTACCTGAGATGCAACAGAACCTGAACCTTCAGGACACATCATTGTCACTCCCAGTATTGTGCATCCAAGGACAGAGCGGCTACATTAAAAGAAACAACACAGAAGCTCTGATCACACGCACAGAGGGAAACCAACTTCATGCTCTGCACAGGACACCATTATCACTCAAGTGAGGAAAAAACGTTTGCACTTTAAAGAGTTTAGCAGACCTGCTGTGCTTTCTTGAATCTTTTGCTGGCATTGTGCATTGTGGCCTTGCCAGCGTCTTGAAAGCTGCAACCGTCCCTCTCGTTGTCATTCCAGCTGTCACCAGCTGTGAATGATCTCAGGTTCTTAGCGTTGCACCCAGCTGCGAGTTGAGGAACTGACGGAGAGGAGTTTCGCATTAAGCGAGAGATGCAGAGCTCCCGTGGATTGGAGTGTCTGTGTGATGTCGAGAAATCTGGTATGCGTTTACTCTGAGGAAAACTGGGCAGAGACGACAGGAAAAGTAATCGATATGCAGTCTGGGAAAGTTTAGGCAGTTAAAGAGTGTGCGAGAGACTCATTTGCTGCATCTGCATTTCTACGCTAATGTGAATACACTAGTGTGTATTCATATACACGTTTATTGTGTGGGTGTGCATATATTTCATATGCGGACGGAGATGTGAATATGTTTGGTAACTTGGTGTTTGTCTATATCATAGACAAACTTGTCTATGTGTCAATGTCGGTTTACCGTGCCTCCACATTTCTCCTGCATTCCAGCGTGGGGAGCCAGTGAATACCTGGGCCTCCGTCTGACAACCAGCCCAATGTCGGCCACCGAGAGCAGTTAGAAAAGTCTAAAGCGCGTACTGTGACCGGTTTGTCATTCTGCCAGGTGAGAGAAACACAACAAGTCTGCACTCTTGTAGATAAGGCTGAAAGAGTGCGGATGAGACCGGTCTTTAAAGATGGGACTTCATTTTGTACTGCTTATCTTTCTCAGTGATAATCCTCTTACCCATAATCCTTTGTGGTTTGGAGATCTCTCTCGTTGTGTCATTTACAATCCCAGAGATGACACCAGAGTTCTCACAGGCTATTTCTCACTTAGCTTAGGACAAATTAGCTAATAATAGATATAATCACTAAAACATAAACCTATCATAGCAGCCTATTTCCCTCTTTGGTTTATGCAAATTAAGTAATGTATTGTTCAAATAATACAAATAACATTTTCAAGATGTTATTGGCATTTAAATATGTTGCCGACCTAATCAATAATAATCAAACGAAATAACTGATTGTTATTAAATTACATTGCAGGTCAAAGGTTGCAGGTGTGTGTTTATGTGTCTAAAGCATGAAAGGAAATGGAACTAGGTTTCATTAAAATATATTTTATATTTTTTATTAGTGTTATTAAAAATTAGATTCGCAACAGCAAGATTGTAGGACAAACGCTCACCATCAAAAGGACATCCAGACATTAACGCATTGATATGTTTATCAGGCAGTAGTTGGGTCAAGGCCTCGGATTGTGTCGATTAACAGGAGCTACAATCATCATTTATACATTTATGCCTCAATACAGACTTCATAATTCTTTCTCTTCGTCACTCTGCTTTATTTGTCTCTCAAGCTCTCTGTCGCTCACAATGTGCTTACTTTCCTTAATCAACATGCCACAAATCATTGTGGACTTTTCTTTCCGTGGAGGTTCTGGTGAATTAAACGGCATGTTGTGCTGGGAAACGCTGCACAGCCTACAGCAGCAACGCCTCCTTCTGCAGGACTTTGTAGTGATTCACTCTCATGTAACATGACATTTTCTACTGAAAAAGAATGTCGCGCTTTTATGCCGTCCTTTAGAATTACACAGATTACATTCCCAAAATGTTACGTCAAACACAAACTCCGAGGTCGCAATTAAATAAACAGTAAGTGATTTAAAGTGAATTAGGAATTCCAAGATTAGATATCTTTGTTTTTCCTCATTACGGGAGGAGGAAACGTGCAGGTGCCGACGTGCCCTGATTGCATCACAGTGTTGGACTGTGGTCGGTCACGCTGCCACGACGTGGTGCTTTATTTGTGCGGAGCTTTCACAGCGAGGTCCTCTCTCCTTGCACCAGGCGGCCTTTGAAAGCCCAGGTGTCCTGTAGTGGGGACAAACCAAGTTTAAGTGGACAGTTGAACCAAATCAAAGTTTCCCTTTAGCATGTTGCCTATACAAGTACATTATGTCCCAAAGAGAATCAGCAAGTTCACTGAGGCTAACGCTTATTAATGAGCAGGTCACACGGAGCATCTCTTCACCTATAAAACGGTGCTTTCCTACTATGCCTCATTGTAACGGTATAAATGATCTAAATATCAGAGCTAATTAAACTGTCCAGGCACAATTAAGTCTCCTGCATCTCTGATTGTGTCGGCGGTTGGGGCAAGAAGGGTTTTAAGCAGACGGATGTCCTGTTGAACGTTAACGTCTGACCTTGAAGGTAATTTCATCGTCCAAGTTGTACTTCCTGCTTGCGATTTCCTTCACTTCCTTCTCTATGTTTTCCTGCATGGTTCCTTTCACGTCGATGTAATAGCAGTCAGCACTGGCGTAGTGGCAGGAGATGGCCTGGACACACAAACACGCACACGTTTTAACTCCCAAATGTTACTACTTTCAAATGTAAATACTTTTTATCCAATAGTCTTTAAGGACTTTCTCTTCCTGGTCCGTTTTAACGTGGTACCTTGCGGAAGCCCTTCGTCTGGTTCATTCCAGAGCCGTGAATCAGCAGCGGGTGGAAGAAGACGGTGTCGCCCTTCTCCATCTCCAGGTGGACCCTGGGGAGGGCCGGGTCGTAGTCGCGCACTCCGTGGTACATCTTGTTCACGCCACCCTGAGGACACGCGAGACAGTGCGCATGCTGCCGTGTTCCTCCGGGCAGGCGTGTCACGGTGAATGTTGCATGCGTTCCATACCTCCCACTGCGGGTAGTCGTGCTCCCGCAGCGTGCTGGTGTGCGTTTCCGGCAGGACGACCAGGCAGCCGTTCTTCCTGTCCACCCTCTCCATCGCAGTCCAAGAGCAGACGATCCTGTCGGCCGGGCGGAAGGGGAAGTAGTGCAGATCCTGATGCATCGGGTGACGAGACGTCTTCTTACCTGAAACGAGTTGGTGGGCGTTTTTGATTGAACTGGACGAGGTCGCTTCCAGTTTCTCTACAGATCCAAAATGCAGCTGGTTAAGAGTTCGGATAGTACCTGCATCGGGAGGTTTGTTGATCAGCATTGTGTGCATGGCCATAATGTTAGGGCCGGTGAAGCACTCGACATACTTCAGTATCTAGTACAGGAAAGCACACACGCTCTTTTAAACAACCACTGGACGGGGCCTTTAAATCCCTGAGTATAAAAAACAAAATGATTGTGTGTGTGTACCTCGGGTAAGGAGCAATACCGAAACAGTTCAGGATCTTCTTGGAAATCCTGGAGTTTGGAGACCGCTTTTTGATCCGGAACAAACTCGGACTTGGCGATCGCCACGTCCCTCATCACCACCATTCCTGGAATCTTGACTTCCCGTCGACAGACCCGTTCAAACTCCTTCCTGCGGGACGCACGGGCAAAGGAGCACATATGGATCATGTTCATCACCTGACCAAACACTAGTGGTCTATAATAAACAAACACGCTTATTCACTGTGGTCATGAATTGATAGTGTGCTTGACATTTTGATGCCAATATACATTAAGAAAATGATATCCATTGTGTTATTATAGTGAGTTTGTTGTTCTTACGTGCTTAGTTCGTAAGAACAAAGTTCCGCCACTTTGAAAGGCCACTATTGTTCCTTCTTGGTCGTCGTGGTGTCTCGGATGCTCACCTGAACCTGTCGATGTCCTCATCAGAAACCAGATTCTTGATGAGGATGAAGCCATTTTTCTCATAGAAGAGTCGCTGGTCTGGGGTCAGCAGGTCTGTGTCGTCGGTGTACCTGCCCAAAGTAGGTGATAAGAAACAACCATATTAACATTTGTCTGCCTGCAGGCTATTATAAACTGCATTCAAGTCATATTGGATTTACAGGTGTGGGCTCAGAAACCTGCCAGTGGTGATAATCAATCAATGAAACTTTTATTTCAAACTCGAGGTCCACATAGTACAAAAGATAGACATCTTCACTCCATCAGTACACGTACTAAACTTGCATGAGAGGATGTTTGCTTGTGCATAAATCCTACGCCTATAGATCCACCTTCACCATCGGGTCGTCACGTTTCACACCAGAGACAGTACGACTCTTCTCTACGAACGCGAACTGACACTAAACATCTGTGTCGTGACCTGCCACCACTGGCAGTAAAGGGGGACAGTATGAGAGATAACGATGTCGTGTAAAGGAGCGGAGAGGACCTCAGTCTCTGAGGAGGACCGTAGATGGAGGCTTGAGCTGAGGTCGGCGCAGGTGTCTGCAGACAGGCGGTCAAGGAAAGGAGACAACCACAGCACGTTAGGACAGCGTGGGAGGTGAAAGCAACGGAAACGTTTCACGTTACAGCTCGACTTGTTAAAGCACTCAAGTTTACGTAGCGACCCTAAAGCAGACATGCTAACGCTAGCTTTCGTTTAGCCGGACTTCATAGTGCGTCGGGCAGTTGATTGAGAAGCCAGAGCGTGACGTAACGGCCACACGTATGTTTCTGACATTAAACAAACATAGCGATATAACAGCTAGCGATAAGTTACGATGCACGAGGCTACAGCGCAGCCGTCCCCCAGTTAGCGGGACAGATAGACATAAACAAAGCCTACGGGAAAGGATACGATCGCGGCAGGTGGTCGATCGAGATGATTGATCAGCAGTCTGAGTCTTTCCGCAGCCCGAGACATCTTCTAGGCAGGTTGTCTCCCGGTGTAGACAGCGAGGACAGAGAGTGGATCTGACTGGGGCAAAGGGCGGGTGGGTGACGTCACACCCACAAACACTTTGGACAACTGGACTGCAAGAGTGATTCAACATGCAACACATGTCCATGCTTGCAGCAGCACAAGGGAAATTGACCTCCTTTGTAATCGTTTGACAGAAAGAAGATATAGGGATAGATATATCAGAGGATGCTACAAACACAACAGTGACATAACGATCAGATTGTATTAATTGTCATTTCATCCAGCAGGTGCCGCCACACAACCAAAGATAAAATGTGATGCTCGGTTTATGGTTGTCGATTGTCCCATTATATATCTGCTTGTCACTAATATGATGATGGCTATTAATATTAATATGCATCGTTTCAAATAAATGAATAAATAAAAGCAATTAAATCGGGGTAGAAGGAATGAATTAATCACAACATAAACACAAACATCTTTTCAATTAAATGGACCTAGTAATCTTATTTTATAAGTAATCCCTTGAGATTGCTTTTGTACGATATTTACTACAAGTGCCATTTATAGATCTTTACGTTTAGAATATATTTGAAAGGTCGTGAGTATTTTGTACTTCTAGTTGTATTATTGTCATAATGAAATACAATCCATGGCGTAAAAGCTGCATGCTCTAAATTGAATTGACGTTTGAATGCGACAAGTTAAAATGTATTCTTAGAATACTAAAAAGCGTCATTATTGCATTGTTCAGTTAACAGCTATTGAAAACTAATTTTAAAAAGTCTGTCCACCAGTGTTACCGGTTTACACCATTTCCCTTCATTTATTTTGAAATGTTACCGGAAGCTGTCCACCACAGTATTGTAACTGGTGGCAGCTTATTTACACCATTTCCCTTCATTTATTTTGAAATGGTACCGGAAGCTGTCCACCACAGCTTGTTTACACCATGTTCCTTCATTTATTTTGAAATTGTACCGGAAGCTGTCCACCACAGTGTTGTAACCGGTGGCAGCTTGTTTACACCATTTCCCTTCATTTATTTTGAAATGTACCGGAAGCTGTCCACCACAGTGTTGTAACCGGTGGCAGCTTGTTTACACCATTTCCCTTCATTTATTTTGAAATGTACCGGAAGCTGTCCACCACGGTGTTACAACACGGTTAGTGGCAGCTTGTTTACACCCCTCCCTTCTCCTCAGTCGACACAGATCCTCCTCCAGCCTCTTTAAACTGCTTTCACCGCCACATTAACGATATATTTTCGGGGAGGGGGGTGTTCAGTCTTAATATCCCCGTCCTCCTGCCCCTCACATGTATCCGTGTGTCTCGGAGGATATTTCTCTTTCGTCTGGAGCCGAAACCGAGCACAGACGGAACTGTGTTACGAGCTAACGTTCCTTTGGTGGGCGAAGAAAGCAGAGGAGCGCGCCCGGGCCTGGCTGCTCCGGAGAGTCGACGCGAAACGACGGAATTCACCCTAATCAGGTAAACACGCGCAAACGTCTTTGGATTACCGAGCAACCTGTCCGATTATGGACTCCGTGGCGTTACATTTCCCCTGGACGCTTCGGGCGCAGACTGAATAGTTGCGCGTGGACAGGTCAACACAGAGGAAACTACAGTTTGACAACAATTCAACCAGAGATTTATAATTTATCAAAACTGTATAAAATGAACTCTATTATTTATCGTTAAGTACCAATAATATATGGTCCTGCCGTGGAGAATGGGGAGAACTTTCCTGCCTTATTTATGAGATTTCATGGCGTCCTGATGTCACCAATAATGCAGGAATGAAATTTCCAAATCGGAAATGAAGAGACCCCCCCCCCCCCCCCCCCAATGTATGTCGATGTGTATCACTGCCGACACACTTCATGACCAGACTGTACGTATACATATGTATTTTGTACATACAGGGATATTAACCTTTCACTTTGAGGCAGAGAAGTTACATGTTCTTCCAGGGCAAGCATTTATTTTTCTGCCGTTAAAAGTGCTGCGTCTGTGAAGACCTCTGTCCTCCTGCGCACTTGAAAGCGTCCTTCAACATATTGCAGTAACCTCCTCCGATGTGATCCGTGTACATGAATTCAAAACGACGGACTTGGAGCTCATGTTTTAACCGTTCTCTGCCACTTCTATTGACGTACCTCTGCAAAATTGCAGCTTAAGTTGGAAGAACACTGCGCTACATGCTACTTGTAAATTGCCTAGCCATTACAATGTTTTCTGTAGCCAAGCTAAGTAAATGCTAAATCCGACACAACGTGAACGCACCATCCCGACTGCTATAGAAACGGTGAGATAAAAAACTGATGTCTGAATTCCTTCAGAACATCTAAAAACGTTTCATATTTTAATTGATATGATGTCTGAATTCCTTCAGAACATCTAAAAACGTTTCATATTTTGATCATATTTCATTTGATCACACAGTTGTCAATCACAATGGCATCACATCGCCCCCGTATCAATCAACAGCCGATGACAGGCACCCGTTTACACCGATCACCCGTTATTCACTTTGGCATCGAAGCGCCCGTGATGCATTTATTCCCTTTCCGCTTCCTGTATGACCTGGATTTACTTCCACTATGCTTCAATCAACTGGCTGCTCATTTGTGTGTGAGTGTATAAGATATTGACCCACATTCAGATGGAGGCTGTTGGCTGTGAGAGTGTTACACCGCCAGAGGAGGAAGTAATTACCCTGACATAGCCCCCTCCCAACCCCAACCTCCATGTCTGTGGAACCGTATAGCAGAGTTGGTATTGATCTGTCTCTGCACTACGTTGCCTGCAGCAGGATCACGAGAGCTGAGCGCGTGCGCTGTGAATCCGCGTACACACTCGTCGTCTCGGCTGGACGAGGGAGGGGACGGCCGAGTGACCCGTCGGCCCGACTGACCCGTCCCCGAGCAGAGGTCCGTTTTGAAGGGTGTGATTAGTTTGAGTTTGAGACAGGAAGTCCGACAAAGTAACCCCGGCGAGGTCGTTGGGTGTTGTCTCGGCCTCGCAGGCGACCTTAAAGCACGAGGCCTCGGCGGCTTCGATTCGGGTCGTCACATTTTTCAAGCGTCTCTTCTGCGAGTCCCCTAACCCACAGAAATCTATCTGTACTTCAGGGAAAAAAATAATAACAATCATTGTCTGTGGTGCAATGCATGGCCATATCCCACCATGCTTTGCTGCAGTGCTCCCTGCACTTACTGATGATCAGCCTCCAAAACACTGTTGCCATGGACAACCAGGCCTTGCTGTCTCTCTCTTTCTCCCCGGCTCAGTTTCTCTCTCCCTTTTTATATAACTCCAACGTGTGCAATGTTTTATTGATCAGAGTGTTTTGTGGCTGTGTGTGTTTTCCCTCCTTATGTGAGGGTTCACATGTCTTGGTATGTGGTTCAGTGAGTGCATCATCATTTTAAGACTGCGTATAGGGCTGGGAGTTATAACAGTTCAACTGGCATGCTGGTAGATTTTTTCACGTACCTTCATACTGGTGTATAGGCGTAGCCACTGGTGTTGCTCTTTTTTTAGCCAGACGACTAACAAGCCAACTCGCCGGCCAGTTGCGGGCGAGTTGGCCAGTGAGCGGTGAACAGCTGTTCAGGTTTTCGGGGTCAACGAATGAATTTGTTTACTTGAGAGAAAAAAATACCGTTACAGGAATTTTTGGCCATACCGCCCAGCCCTACCTGTGTGTGTGAAAAGTGTACACACACTTTTCTCAGCATATATTTTGATTTGTGTAGATTTTACCCCTGGAGCTGATGGGGAAACGTTTCTCTGCCATTTCCCTGCGACGCAGTGGGCATCATGTGGGTGAAGCATAAATCATTGGGTTTATTTTAGGGGGGTCCGGGTAATTCTAGGGCTGGAAAATGAATACAATTAGTGTGGGCTCGGTGCAGTGAGAACACACAATTACACACATTCATAGCTATACGAACACACACACACACCAATGAGGAAAAGTTATGTGAACGATGCAGGGAATGTGAAGTCGTGTGAGTTTGCCCCTCCTCTCTCTCGCTCTCTCTCGTGTTGTCATCTTAGATGAATGTGTTTGGGTGTTAGAAGGGATGTTTGGTCTTGTAGGACAACTCTTTGTGTGGTGTGTGTTTGTGTGGGTATCAGGAGCAAAGTGACTGGCCATTGGCCAGTGTATTAGACTTCTATGTTCTCTCTCACACAGAAGCACACTCTGCTTTAATGCCCAGTGTGGTTATGACATGCGCACGCACACTGTCTGCGTTATTCCAGTATGTTTTGGCACCACGTTCTCTCCAATTACCCACAGGATGAACGATCCTACCATGGCTTTTGTCAGGTTTGTGTGTGTGTCATGAGCACACTCACAGAGGGTTCAGTTGAGTGGAGATGGTCTCATAATGCGTCAGCTTGACCGGTGGCCTGGTTAGAGCAGATACAGACTCAGAGGTCCCACGCAGAGACAGACAAACCCGCGGCTCATTCATAAAGTGACTTCCGCCCTCCCGCGGCGAGCTCTCGCTCTGAATGCAAGAGGTGTCGTTTGGCGGAGAACATGCTGAATTATTCACACAGGCTGTAACACGTGGACCATGTTGACCCCTGTTTCCCCTTTTATTGTCTCTGGACGGAATGAGATATCCGGATCATGTTTTCACCACAAGGAATGAGATATTTATGTTAATAAGCGACGCTGTTGTGCTAATCTTTTATTTCTGATTTCTTCTGATGAACCTTTAGTTTACCCGACTTGACTTTATCCAAACATTTCAACTGGCTCCTTGACAAAACACAGCGTAGACCAAAAATGGCCTAATCTTGTTTAACCTGTCTCCACAAGAGGACTTTTAAGATTTAAGGAAAGCGTCTGCTTACAGTTCTTCCATTTTGCAGCTCAAGGGCCATATTGTTGGTCTGCACGGTGCATCTGAAATGTTTTTGAGTCTAAAAGTAGACTTGATGTGCTGACAAAAACACAAATAAGAGGCACAGTGTTGGTACAGTCAGCCGTAGCTCACAATCTGCTCTTCAGTACATCCCGTCCCACACAACTCTCGCCATCTGCCGGCCTCTCTTCAATCTTTGCAACCGCTCTCGTCAAAATCATAACAATGGAATTACTCAATGTGCCGTTGAATTTGCTTGATTTCCCAACTGTATTGGCAATCTTAGGTTTGCTGCCCCTTTAGCTGGCTTCTTGTTGTTCTTTGCCATCAGGCACAGGTGGGAGTGATGTTTCGACGCAGACACACAAAAGATTTTCCAGTGATGATTTTAGTTGAGGTTTGTAATTTATTGCAGGCAATTGTATAAACAGATGAACATACCGGTTGAACGTGCTCCTATTGATGGTGGTCTGTCTTCGTGGTCTGGTGAGAACTGTCTGGTGCTCCCCTACCTGTGCCTCGCTTCCTGTCACCTACGTCCCTTATGTACACCCAGGTGCACCTAATCACCGCCACCTAGTGTCCAAAGTGTCAATATAAATACGGTGTAACAAACAAAATATACTTTGCCAACAACAACACATAATGGCTCCTACACACCGGCCCCTAATTGTCTTTTATAACAATTACCAAAAAATAATAAGGGAATGTGTTGGCAATTAATTCTCTTCACTGATTCTTCGGTCTTCTTTTGAAGTAGTCATTTTTAGGGCCCGGGGCTCCAAAACTTGGAACCTGGTGGTATCTGATCCTTACCACCAGGCCTTACTAAATATCAGTTTCTTTAATCAGACATATCTTCGTTATTGGTCTTTCCAATATGTTGGTTTTTGTCTGAAGTCGGACGGTACGCACAAGGCCTTGTGCATCTGCTTTCGTCTCCAGTATTCTACCCATTAACCAGGAGCCTCGTGGTGCAGTGGAGTCGACCACCACAACTATGTCACCTGGGGCGAAGTTCCTTTTTACCTTTGACCACCGCTGTCGTTCTTGAATTAATGGTAAGTACTCCTGTGTCCACCTTTTCCAGAAGAGATCTGCCATGTATTGTACTTGTCTCCATCTGCGCCTTAGATACAAGTCCTCTCTTACGAAGAGTCCAGGTGGTAGTATCGGCTTGGTTTTCAACAGAAGGAGGTGGTTTGGGGTGAGTGCTTCCAGGTCCATTGGGTCCTCTGAGAGCTTGGTAATGGGTCGATCATTTAGAATTGCTTCAACTTCACAAATTAAAGTTTGCAATCCTTCATCATCCAGAACTTGTTGGCTAAGAACAGAGCGCAGCACGTTTCGGACCATGCGGATCAAACGCTCCCATACACCGCCGTGATGAGATCCTGCTGGGGGGTTAAAGTGCCATTTAATTCCCTTCTGAAGCATAGCTGTCTGGATTTTGTCCTGATTCAAGGCATTAAGTGCTTCTCTCAATTCTCTTTCAGCTCCAACAAAGTTTGTTGCGTTGTCTGATCTTAAAGACTGCACTTGACCTCGCCGACAAATAAATCTTCGTAGTGTATGGATGCAGGAGTCTGTGTCAAGAGTATATGCAACTTCGAGATGCACTGCCCTGCTTGCCATGCAGGTGAAGATTACGCCATATCTTTTAACAAGACTTCGTCCTCTTTTGATCGCTATAGGGCCGAAGTAGTCTACTCCTACGTCTGTAAATGGAGGCTTGTCTGGTAGAATCCTTTCCAGAGGTAAGTCTGCCATTTTCTGTTCTCCAACTCTTCCCTGCAGTCGTTTGCACACAACACAGTTTGTTATGATCCTTCTTGCTGCAGAGTTAGCTTTGATAATCCAGTACTTTTTACGGAGTCGGGACAGCATATGATTTCTTCCCCCATGGCCAATTTGTTCGTGGATATGTCGTAGCAATAGTGTGGATACGTGCAGGTCTTTTGAGAGAATCACTGGGTGCTTGGCCTCTTCAGGCATCGCTAGTCTACTCAGGCGACCGCCGACTCTCAGAAGTCCATCGTCCAACACCGGGTCCAGCTTGTACAGATGACTGCTTCTTTTAACACCATTTTTACCAGCCCCTAGTGTGGATAGTTCTTCTTCAAAGCTTTGCCTTTGACTGAAAGAGATAACAGCACGTTCTGCATGCATCAAGTCCTCGTGATTTAAACACTGTCTTTGGAGTGTTGCTTTAAAGGCGTGCATTTCCTTTAGTTGGCTGGCCTCGTCTTTTAAAATACTCACAGCGGTCTGGATCTCCTTTCTTTTTCTAGTCAGCAGTAATAGAGTTGTTTTTACTTTAAGTAGCCACGCTACAGCTGTCATTAGACTTTTCCAGGAAGAGAAATAACTCATTAAAGAGCTGGTGGGGTTCAACGGACCTTTCACAATGAGGTTACTTGTGATGTCTTGCTTGACTTCTGGATCATTGACAGAGATTGTGGTTTCCAAAAAAGGTTTCTGCCATTCCTTTTCTGGTTGATAGAGAAACTCTGGTCCTTTGATCCATCTCCTGCAGCTTAAGAAGCGGTTTGCCGTTAGTCCTCTAGAGGCTTCATCTGCTGGATTTTCCTTTGTGCTGACATATCTCCATTGTGACACGTCGGTAGCGTCCCTTACGAAGGAGATTCTATTTGCTACGAAGGTTCGGAAACGTTTTGTTTCGTTGGTGATGTATTTCAGCACTGTTGTGCTATCCGTCCAGAAGGTGGATTTGTTCAGCTGAAGCTGTAATTCTCTCCGAAGCATTATATCAACTTTGACAGCTAGAACTGCAGCAGTAAGCTCCAATCTGGGAATCGTTACTTGCTTTAATGGTGCAACTCTTGCTTTCCCTATCATGAAGGCAATGTGCACCTCCTTTTCGTTGTTTTCCAGTCGAAGATATGAAACTGTACCATATCCACTTTCGCTGGCGTCTGAAAAGTGGTGTAACTGTGCATGTCCAATTTGACCAAAGTTTGTGGGCTTCATGCAGCGGTCCACTTTTAACTCTGTCATGTTGTTTAGATCTGTCAGCCATTGTGTCCATTGTTGAGAAATGGTTTGGGGTATGTTTTCATCCCATCCAAGGTGTTTTCTACAGAGTTCCTGCATAATCAGTTTGGCTGGCAGAACAAATGGCGCCAGGAATCCCAAAGGGTCGTATACAGAGCCAACCACGGACAGGATGCCGCGCCTGGTGTATGCTCGTGAGGGTGCAGTCATTCTGAACGTGAACACGTCTGTCTCAACGCACCAGTGCAATCCTAGTGCTCTTTCCGTCGGCAGGTTGTCCTTGTCCAAGTCCAACTCTTTTATTTCCTTGGTTCGGTTTTCTTGTGGAATTGATGCCAATACCTTACGGCTGTTGCTGATCCACTTAGACAGTATGAATCCTCCCTTCTGGCAGAGAGTGGTCAGGTCTCTTACCATAAGAACAGCGCCCTGTTCTGTAGACATTGATTTCAAACAATCATCTACGTAAAAGTTGTTTTTTACAGTGTCTATAACCTCTGCTGGAAAGTGAGTTAGGTTATCTTCAGCGGTCTTTCTTAGTGCAAAATTTGCACAACTCGGCGATGACACTGCTCCAAAGAGGTGTACTTTCATCCGATATTCGACGAGATCCTGCTGCACGTCACCATCAGGCCACCATAGGAATCGCAAGTAGTCAATATGGTTGTCTGACACTTTGACCTGGTGAAACATTGCTTTGATGTCAGCCATCATGGTAACAGGCTCTTGTCTGAATCTGAGGAGTACTCCTATAAGTGAGTTGGTAAGATCTGGACCCTGTAGCAATTGTTCATTGAACGATGTTCCTTTGAAGCCAGCGCCGCAGTCGAAGACCACTCTCAAGGTTCCTCTCCTCGGGTGATACACCCCGTGATGTGGGATGTACCAGAGTTTCCCATCAGTACGATTCAGTTGATCCTCTGGTATCCTTTCCGCATAGCCGTTGTTAACCATTTCTTTGAGAAAAGTTGTATATTCTTTGCGAAACATCTCCTTTTTAACAAACTTGCGTTTCAGGCTTTGGATGCGTTGCTCTGCTATGCAACGGTTGTTTGGCATGCGGAGATTTTCTTGCTTGAAAGGTAAGTCTATACAATAGTGACCATCTGTAATTTTTGATGAGTGATTCACGATATCCAGGGATTTTATTTCTTCTCTGGACATTTCCTCTCTTTCATTGCTGCTTTCTTCATTGTAGTCATGATTGTATTGTTTAACCAGTAGCTCCTCTAAGTTCACGATGGACAGTCGGTTGACAGCAGCAGCAGGGCAGCCATTCTCATCCCTGCTGTTGTCTCCTCTCAAAGGACCATATATGACCCACCCCAATAGGGTCCTCACAGCGTATGGTCCATTGGCTTGGCTATTGACCACCTCCCAAGGTTCCAATGCCTTAGAAGCATTTGTGCCTATGAGCAGGTCAATGCCAGAATCTATTTCATGAATCTTGACGTCCTTCAAGTAAGGCCATTGCATCAGGTCTTCTTGTCTGGGAATGTTGAGCTTGGAAACAGGCATGATCTTATGTGTAAATACATTGGGCAGTTGTATGAAATCAGTTTTGTCCAGACTTGATATCTCTAAACCTGGGATATGATGACTAGTCACAGGTTTCACTTGGTTCATTGTACGTAACAGAATACTAGTCTTTTGTCCTGTTACATTCAGTCTTCTCATCAGGCTTTCTGTGCAGAAGGTGGCTGAGCTTCCATGGTCCAAAAACGCATACGTCTGCAACACAGTGTCTCCTTTGGGGGTCTTCACTTGTACTGGCACAATAGAGAAGAGACAGGCTATTTCACCGGCCCCAATATGCCCACATGTATGAGGTGAGAGAACAGCATTGCTCCCAATTGATTTTCCATCCAATTCTGTTTTCCTTCCTATGTCTCTTTGTTCAATGTGAAGTATTTCAGGATGATTTTTGTTGCAGATGTCACAAGTCAAACGACTATCGCAGTCTTTGCTCATGTGTCCTACCTTCAAACAGCCAAAACAGACTCCCCTTTTCTTTAAGAAGTCAATTTTTTCCCTGTGCATCTTTTTCCTAATTTGTGGACACCGCGCCAACGCGTGACCATCTCTCTCACAGAACAAACAGGAATTTTGAGGGTTGGTGACGGATACATTTTTCATTCCACTTGTCATTTTTTCTTGTATTGGCATTTCCACAGGTGTTGCAGTAGTTGCAAAACTGCTTCCTCTTGGTCTCGGCCTCTCTCTTGCTGTGACATAGGGTTTGACGGATGTAGTTGTCTTAGCATCCTGGATGTTCCCAAAAAGTGGATCCGACAATATCTTCACTTGTCTCTCCATGAAGTCTACCAAGTCAGAGAAACTAGCTCGACGTCCATGTTGTTCCTGGAGCTGACATGCCCTATTCCTCCACTTGTCTCTGAGCTTGTAAGGCAGTTTCAGAAGAATGGTCTTCATACTGGAAGCGACGTTCAACTCCTCCATATAGGTGAGTTGTTCCATTGCATTGCAACAACCTCTCAGGAATAATGTAAACGCTTGCAATGCTTTCACGTCCTCTGGCTTAATCGCTGGCCAGGCAAACGCTTTGTTCATGTATGCTGTAGCAATCTTATGTTCGCTACCAAAATGTTCTTTAAGCAGTTCTTTTGCTCTTTTATAGCCCTCAGCCGAAGACAAATGTTGACAGCTGTGGACTAAATCCTTTGGATACCCTCTGGTATATTGCTCTAGGAAATGCAGGCAGTCACTGTAGTCATCAGTCTTTCTTTCCACTCCTCTCTCGAATGCCCTGATGAAAACTCCATATTGCAAGGGATCACCATCATAAACGGGAATATCTCTTGGTGGTAAAGTAGAAGAGAGATTGTGTTTAGCTAGAAGAGAGGTTATGTCACTTTGCTTCTGAATGATGTGATAGATATCACCTTGATTATGATCATTATATCCAGGTTGTGTTAGAGGAGTCATATCCTGAGCTCTAACAGATGGTCCATCAGCGCTTTCCTTTGGCTGAACAACCTGTTGCTGGGAAGATGATTCTGTTCCTGTCCGCACATTCAGTCTTTGTTGCACTTGATCGGGAAAATAGGTGTTTGCATGTGGATTTTCTTTGACTGACCTTTTCCATTGAACAGTTCCTTTTTCCAAATAAGAGTTCATTCCGTCTGACACTTTTGAGCTATTTCTTGATTCAAGTACATTGATTTTTGCATTGGTTGCTGCCAGTTCAGTCTCTAGTTCCAGTTGTTCTTTCTTCCTTTTCAGTTGTTCTTCCTGAGCCTCCAGGTCGTGCATTTTCTGCAGAGCGGCGACCCGTTCCATGAGAGCAGCCTTTTCTGCATGAGCTTTAATGCGAGCAGAGGATGTTGAAGAGGCACGTGATGAAGAACTTGATTTGTTGCTTGATTTGGGTTTTGACACATTAGAAATACTGTCATCAGGTCCAATGTCATCTGTGATTATATTTTCGGCAATGGTATGCGTTGCATGCCATCCAACCTCTGAAAACCACACATTTACATCCTGTATAAAACCATCAAAAATTGTCATTTTTTGTTGAAACCAGTGATTTTGCTTTTCAAGTTCACTTTCAGGCAATGGTAACTTCACCAATGACTCATGACTTCTTTTGGCATCATTACAGAGGTTGATTAATGTAACCAAGTTAGATTGCACTTCATTTGCATTCCCTTTTGATTTCATGAGCTCTTTCTGAAACTCCATTGACTTCTTAGCTTGCTTACATTTCAAGTTTCTTGCTTTCTGACAGTTTTCAATGAACATTTCCAAACCTTTTTCAGTGTGTCTAGTAACCCTTTTTCCCTTTTCAGAATCCAATGCAACATTGCCATTTTGTGACCGAACGTCAGGACATATTTGTTTGTGATCCAGTAAACCGCACTGAAGGCAGAATGCGTCGTGCGGCTTATATTGTAGTGAGAGTCAACGAGATTCAGTGTTGCTGTTTCTGGTGCTATAGCTTTTCCAATAAAGCTTAGTGTTGCACGTACCTCCTCCGTGGTTCCTTGTTGTTTGGAGTTTCCAATCTCCTTCCATTAGCTCGCACAGGTGGCGTCAATCTTCCGTCGATTGGGCTGCCCGCGTCTGCCCTGGCAATCCTTATCCAGTTCCAATACCTTCACCGGCTCAATTTTCACTCATAGAGCGCAGTTCTCACTTTTGTACTGGCAATCTTAGGTTTGCTGCCCCTTTAGCTGGCTTCTTGTTGTTCTTTGCCATCAGGCACAGGTGGGAGTGATGTTTCGACGCAGACACACAAAAGATTTTCCAGTGATGATTTTAGTTGAGGTTTGTAATTTATTGCAGGCAATTGTATAAACAGATGAACATACCGGTTGAACGTGCTCCTATTGATGGTGGTCTGTCTTCGTGGTCTGGTGAGAACTGTCTGGTGCTCCCCTACCTGTGCCTCGCTTCCTGTCACCTACGTCCCTTATGTACACCCAGGTGCACCTAATCACCGCCACCTAGTGTCCAAAGTGTCAATATAAATACGGTGTAACAAACAAAATATACTTTGCCAACAACAACACATAATGGCTCCTACACCAACTCTTTCATTTTTTTGAGTAAGCCGTTTTGGCTCCTGCAGAATTCACATAACAGTGAGTTGTTTCTTTAATCTCAAGCAAGAATCTCTAATCATCCCTCTCTTCCCCACTGGGTTAACTAATCAGTCAGTGCCAGCAAAGAGCACCCAAAGTTCACAAGAAACAATCCCCAAAGTTGTGAAGCCCAGAAAGAAAAAATGCTCAGTCTTTGTCTTAATTGAACCATTTCAAAGGACTCCTGTTGCTGAGACGACCGGAGGTTTGTCCCTCTGTCCCCACTGAGGTTTAATGAATCTCTCGCTCTTCACCGCGTAAGCACTTAATTCATCTGAAAGGTCGGACCAATCCGAGGTCAGTATCGCCTGGTGGGCGCGCCCACTCGCACGCACACAAAAACAGACACTGTTAATCTGTTCTGATCAGATTAACGCATCACTCCGACGCGAGCAGTGACAACAGCCACAGCGGAACACACCGAGAAACTGGCGAAATCTCCTTGACTTTATCAACCGGAATCTAGCAGGTGAAGAAACCACAATGCAACACAGCGCTTTTTAATTGACCGAAGCTCCTGCAGGTGTGAGCGCCAGAGACTGAACTGGTGACTGGTGCAGCGACATCTTCCCTCGTCAATGCTGCGTGGTTGAACTGAGGCAAAAAGCAGAAAATGAGCTCCATGGTGTTTCTGGATTTGCCTACAGCGAAGGAGGAAGAGGAGTTAGCTTGGGCTCTGCATTGCTAATGGCCCCCAGTGTTGATATGACCTGAGTGAACTCAGCCGGTACTACCCTGCCCTTTTAAGAGAAATATGAAGACAACACTAGCAGTTAGTTAAATTAGAGTAACACAAAGACTGGAAACGGAGAGGAACGGCTACGAGGGGCTATGTGCCAGACTATTTCCTGGCTGGGCACAGTAACTTCCTGGAGCCCTGTTGTCAATGACGCCAAACCCGGGCCGTAGTCCAGCACAAAGCGCTGTAATGTAATGTGTGAGTGCATGATCTTTAGAGGTGTGGGTTGAGATATCTCATTGGACAGAGTTCTCCTTGTGCTAAGCTAAGCTATCTGACGGGTTCATATGGTTTTGTGTTTTAGTGGACGGACGTGATGGTGGTTTCAATCGTCATCTGACACTCATAAAGAAAACAAATAACCGTGTTTCCCCAAAATAAACTAATGACAATGTGTAGACTATTTTTCTTTTGTATAGCTTATATCTTTAGTCTACATAGCATTTTCCCATTACATAATAACGCTATGGGGTGTGTATTTAATAAGCGAACAAGTCCCCAGCCGACTCGCCCCTTTTTCTAACTAGTTCTCACACTATTTGTACTTATGTCAGATGAATTCAGGATTTTTAGAACGGCACGTCTGTACTTCTCAGAGTAAAGTACAAAAATAAGTCTATCTCTATGGAAACTGCAGTATCATATTGACACTATTGTAAAATAAAATCAACTTAAGCTGAAAACACTGTGCTGCGGACGAGCCTGCTGACCAGTTAGTGCTCCGTCTTTCATAAACTCCATCACAAGCACCGGGTTCGATCGAGCTCCGTGCGTCACCGCAGACGTCAGATGCGATATGTCGCATCTTCGCCTGCGGCTGGGACGTCCCACCTGGCCTTGACCCGAAGACAAGAGGTAGCCGTTACACGCACACACACACACACACACACACACAAAGGGAGCGAACATTCGTTCCCACGGGCCTCGGGAGGTGAATGATGATGGACTTGGTCGCTGGTGTTCAGGGGGTGTGTGGGTGGGGAGGGAGGCGTAAGACGGAGTATGCCCGATGGAGAGCCTTAAAACAGACAGAGGATGCGGAGGAGGGGTAATTACGGAGGGGTTGTAATCTACCATCCTCTTTGTCTTTGTGTTGTCGGGTGTGTAGCTGTTGTTGCTTTGATCTGGCGAAGGATCAGCTTTGCATCTGAACAGAACATTGCATCAAATTAGACCGTTTAATCATCTAATTGAGAAAATGGTGAAAAATGCTTTGCGATATGTTTATATATATATATATATATATATCTATATATATATATATATTAGTGTGTGTGTGTGTGTGTGTGTGTGTCCCCTCTTTAGCTTCCCTCTCCACTGGAATGTGCCATCTCCAGCTGTGTGCTTTGGATTTACCAACCAAATATCCAGACAGGAAAACACACATTCTTTGCATGTTGTGTTCATCAAACTGTGTGTGTGTGTGTGTGTGTGTGTGTGTGTGTGTGTGTGTGTGTGTGTGTGTGTGTGTGTGTGTGTGTGTGTGTGTGTGTGTGTGTGTGTGTGTGTGTGTGTTGGACGGACAGGAAGCTCGTCGTTAACCCTTGTTAGTCTGGTGTAGACTTAATGAGACGGACGAGCGTTATGCAACAGAGGAGGAGGAGGGTGTTGATTTCACAAGCACAATGGGCATTGTACACACGTACTGTAGTGGATCATTGCGGCAGGAGGAACGAAGCAGGGGTTAACAGCAGGTGGTCCGTCTATTATCTAAAGTCTTTTTGTTGCCAGGGAGAAAATGATTGCTAGCTTTTTAAAGCTGCAGTTAGCAAGTTTGTAGGACAACAATGTTGCACCGTTATGCCGTTACGCAGCGACGGCAAGTCGCTTGTTTGAACAGCTCCGTATTCATTGGGATCCAAAAACAACCACTTTCACCACACAAACAACATGGCGCCTGTAAGGTCCAGGAGCGGTGGGCCGTCGCTGCATATAGCCCAACAGTCCCGTTAGATACTGCTCGTATTTTAAAGCAAAACAGCCATTTGGGAAACCCAAAGCCGATTGATCACAAGCCAAATCATCTTCAACTTTTGAGAATTTTTTGGAGAGTTCGTTTCTCCTTTTGTGCCTTTTTATTTTGACTCTGTCAGGGTCCTCGCACACAGTCGTTAACGCAAAGGGAGTCCTAGGTAACATAGCAAGCGAGCAGTCTCTGTGGGATGGGGGGATTAAGAGGATAATCTATCTTGCGCACACAATATTTGTTTTGGTAATATGAGACGGGTGACCTCAAGCGAGATGCAGCATGCGCGCGTGCTTTGGGTGTCAGCTGAGTTCCCTGTAAATAAAATAAATATTTTCCCTGTAGGAGACAGCAGCTCACCGATGTGTGATTCGATTCATTGCCGTGTCCCTGATAAAGCCAAATGTGATGAGAGTTCATTGGTGAAAACCTGAAATAGTTTCTGCCACTCTAAATGTTTGTGTGCTCCTACGCCGTCCACTTGTCTGGTGGCAGCCGGCTAAACAAGGTAGCCCATGATTTTTACATTTAGCTTTTTCACAGAGAATCCAAGCAGCCCCGGGAGGGAGGTAAATTGACCCCTCCCTTGCGCTGGGTCTAACCTGAGGCCTTCTCACAGGTGGACATAGTTGCAAAACGTCCTGAAGCCTTGTAATCACGTCCTCAAATCCTCTGTGCTGGATTCCTGCAATGCAGGCGAGGCAGCAGTTCTACTCCAGGAGCCCTCTGGACGTCCACGCTGCTCCTAAACCTCTCGCTTGTATCTTTAATCTCATTACCAAGGAAGCATGGAAGGTGGATCGAGTGGTAGATATAGGAGCTTTGCAATTGGGCTCAGGTCCCTCTTCATCACCTGCGTTACTGTATCCTCATGCACGTCTAGTAAATTTTAACCTTTTTACTGGGAGCAGCTGAGCCAACATTTAAGTAACATGTGTTCACACTCTGTCTTTCGCCATGCATGTGAAGGCAATGTGTTAAATCAATAACATGCTGTCGTTTGTCGTGGTTATCGCTGCCCGACTCGGGTGTTTAATTAATTGTGTCGCAGGAACCGATTGCAGACCCTTTTAGATCAACAACGGAAAACGTTCAACCGAACACACGTAAGTTTTGGGATCGAGCAGCCACACAAACACACGGATAGTTCCGGAGCGGTGGAGCGACTCGAAAGACTTCACTTTGAATACGTCCCAGGAAAGGCGATGAAGCTGCTCCTCCTCTTTATCACCCAAGTGATATTATTCATTCATTGGCCATATGTAAAGTCCTTTTTAATATTAACATTGGAGCCTTTTGTGCTCTTACAGGCTCAGGGTTATTTCAGCTCGCCCCTTTGGCTCAGTCAGGCTGAAGCTTTTTCTTTTTTTTTCTTTTTTCCTCATGCAAACAAAGGGTCTTTCAGTGGAAAGCACCCACTGCCCCCGGGCCAGCAGCACTGATGCTGATTCTGTGTCTCCTCATAGCAGCACAAACACACACTTGTGACTGTACTCGGCAGGGTGCAGCTGACATGGGGCGCTCGTTTCCATAATCAGGGTGAAGACGTTGTTGCTTGATACAAAAAAAACAACCCAAAATGAAACGCATAATCTGAACACTAGAAATGCAGTAAATATATTTAGTCAGTGGACAACTGCAGTCTCCTGTTTGATTGAGACCTGTCAAAGCATCTACTGTCGCAGTTCTGGTTGTGAGAGGCATCAGGTGCAGGGATTCACGCCGCACCGAGGCTTTGGCTAGGTGACACCCTTTGTGGCTTGTGGTATTTGCAGCGGTGCTCTGATTGTAATGTATACCATGGTTATGAGGGAAACTCCACACGTCTGTCTCTTCCATCGCTACATGTGGGCCTGAGGCGGCGCAAACATTTGATCCTCCTGTGATGCCAGAACCAGACATTTTCTTAATGAGGCGCTTGGGGGTGTCAAAAGTGAGCATTCTAGTCATTTTTCCATTAAAACCTTTTTGATTAACACGCCTGTCGCTGTTTTGAACAAATGCGCGACTCCCAGGGTGCGTACTGGCGAAGCATGTGGGAGGAAACACTCAATGAGACACTTAGAGATAAAACACTCGCCACGATTTGTATTATTATACAGTTTGCAGAGAAAGCAAAAAACAATTTCCTTATTTGATAACCGAACATACAGAGGATGTTTGGCGTGGAGCCGAGCTGATGAGTCAAACACCATCTGCTCGCACCCCCCCGTTTTGTTTGTTCACCACGTCAGTTATTAAAATCAAAATCAACCATTTCTGTATGTTGTCAGTGGCAACTCAGCAGGGACTTCTCTGCTGGCTTAAACATCATCCTACTATAAACTTCATTTTAGTATATTCTCTTTATTTCTTAGTTTTCCTCTTGGTTGCGCTACACGCCTTAAGTCGAGACTTGGAGGGTGGGCCCTTTTTAAGTGAGAGTTTTTATGCAATCATATTTCAGCCGTCATGTGTTTCCAGGGCCCAAGAGATCTGCCCGTAGGCCTTCAGAATCAAGACCGCAATCAAACGGAACTGTGGCGTTTAGGGGTGGGAATCTCTTGGCACCTCATGATTCGATTCCCGAGGTCAACGATTCGATTCTAAACCGATTATCAATTCTAAACTGATAAAACGATTAGCGATGCATCTCGATTTTCTAACTTTTCTCAAATCTGAGTTTGCTACTCAGAGGTTGCTAATCACTTACCTACTTTATTTGATAATTAAAGAAAATCAACAGATGAATTACCTTCTCTAATTTTTTATACGGGAAAAAACATTTGTCACAAATATGATTTTCTATCAACAATGCAAGAACCAATGCAGCTTGCATTTCAACACAATATGGAAGTAGCCTATGTAAAAAAAATGTTAAACAGATTCATTTTTCTTTTAAATGAAGAAAAAGCTGCTCTTAGTCTCAGACCGGTCTGTATTTGTAAAATACAGTAAAAAAGTCCAAATCTGTGAATATCTTGCCAACTTTCAATTACGGAACGACTTTTTGGAAAATCGAAATAATGAGGTAAGATATGCGCAGGCTCCTCCATAGTTCGGTAAAGTTGGCAAGATATTCAGATTCAGACTGACGGACCGGTCTGCGAGCTGGACGCATTGCTCTTAATGTGCCGGTAATGATGGTAAATGATGGTTGGTAAATGATGGTTGTAGCTGGTTGTCATCTACGGTCCACTACGATTACCGAAGTGGGGGCGTTTGTTTTTTGACAACGTTTTATCTCATAATTTCGACTTTCTATCCCCTTTCTTTAGTGTGGAAATGGGCTTCTATAGTTGTGTGAATGCATCACTCCAGCCAATCCAAAAACGGGGTTTGTAACCAATCAGGTGTAGACCATGGTGACTGGCTCCGCCCCCTTACTGTCAAACAGACTAACCTCGCGAGTGAGGAAGTTCACGCTCCGCGAGCGAGCAAATATCTCACGCGAGATGGACTTTTGCTCGCGTGAGACAGGATTTTTTTTTTTTTTTAATTCCGATTATTAACTTTTCTGAATCGAGACCGAATCGTTCTAGAGAGAATCGAGAGAAATCGAAAAATCTTTTCCCCCACCCCTAGTGGCGTTAACCAATCACGTTTCCAGTTGCCGACACCGGGGCCAGCTAGCCGTAGTCAGCACGTGCACGCCTTTGGATTGAATGCGCACCAGTGTTGGGCGGAGCTGTGCCGAGCCAGCAAACTCAACCGGATGACCCCGAGGTGACCTGAACAAGCTCACTTGTGTAGATCTACAAGCTGGTTATTTTCAACCCACAGTGGCTGATTGATTTGGTCGCAGATATACTTCAAACAACCTTTTCAAGACTGACTCCTCAAGAAAAGTTAGACATTGTGGGAAGAGGTCGGCCAACCCCGACGCTAGCTTTTCAATCATTAGACGTTGTGGTCATTGTCAATCGCCCTTCACCGGGCCTCACTTAGGTTTTGTCACCACAGCCCAACGACCAGCTTTAGCAAACGGGGGTTAGAGGAGCACGGGGGAACTTTATGGTCCTGTGGAGCACACACTTGATAGGCCAACTTAAAAAGTTAATGCTGCGAACTCCCAAATCTGCCATTGACACCAGAGGCAGCGACCAAAAGCCGAGCTAGTGTAGAGTTGAGCCCCTTCGCTCTGTCTCTCTCCGCAGCATGTACATGCCTGCAGTCACACTGGTGATTTCATGGCTCTCAACCAAACACAAACGCTCCATTATGGCTCTTTAGTCTGAAATAAACTCACTTGCTTTTGCCTATTACTTTCCTCCCTCCTCGTTGTGTCTCCATCCTCCTCCTCCTCACAAATATTCTGAATTTGCGTTGGATGGAATTTAGGAGAGGAGGTATAATGCAATGGAGGGAAGAAAGGCGTGGACTGGAGATGGGAGTGTGTGTGTGTGTGTGTGTGTGTGTGTGTGTGTGTGTGTGTGTGTGTGTGTGTGTGTGTGTGTGTGTGTGTGTGTGTGTGTGTGTGTGTGTGTGTGTGTGTGTGTGTGTGTGTGATTATTAGGTCGGTAATTAGACCTCGTTGCCTGTTGTCTCCCCCCTCGCTCACCCTTTGAAGTTTCCTCTCCTGGAATACCCGCAAGGCGGAGGGGGTGGGAGTTCTCGGGAATGTGGGTCAAATGTGTGTGTGTGTGTGTGTGTGTGAAATTCATTTGTTGGAGGTGATAATGATGACTGTCTCATATTTCTTTTGATGTCTCTCTCTTGTCGGCAAATCGCTTGGATACCCCCCCCCCCCCTCCCTCTCCCCCTCACACACACACACACACGTCACATGAGTCTCTTTGTTTTGGTTTGTTCCAGAGATAAAACCCGGCTCTGTTGCCCTCCTCAGTAAGGGAGACAAAGCGCACTTATCTCACGCGTGGTGAGTGTGTGGGTGTGTATGAGGGGGGGGGGGAGAGAAAGTGTTTGTGTGCGTTTGCTAGAGAGGGCTTCTCCAGTGCCGTTATTTTGTGTGTGTGTGTGTGTGTGTGTGAATGCCGATGGGGTTAGCATGACACACTTCCGCTCTAAAATTGGGCTAATCACACTCCACATGAGTCACTGGCCAACACTTTGTAGATTAGCTATATATTGCACATATATTGCATTATATATCTACATCTCGTGCCACTTTACTGCTGGAAGGGATTAGTCAGACATTTGGCTGTGTTACTGTTTGCTGCTGTTCAATCTTTCCATTATTCTTTGCACCTTTTTAGGACAAGTTGTCCTTGTTGTAGGTGTTGAGCCTGGTTTTGAGTGTCTTTTCCGATAGCTGTCTCCAACGACAACCGATGCTGAAAAATGTTGAATTGATCATTAATGCCCCTAGTTTGTGCATCGTCTACGTGCAAACCCGGTGTGACACTAAGCAAGTGAACGGCATCGGCAGAGAGAGTGTGTGACGAAGACCACGGACTAATGTCTCGCTTGCTCACCTGCTGGTCTGAGTGGAGGTGATTAACGTTGAAGCTAGCAACCCGGGGTGACCTCAGGCGGCTGGACTTCTAAGTCGAGCCATCAATTCTCCTTCGAGGGACGAGGCGCTCTTTTATGTTTCTGACGTTGCTGCTACGTGGCAGCGTGGAATCGGAGGCAGAGTGGGCTACAGAAGTTTATAATTGCAATTTGCTGTCCAACAAACCAAACAGTTATCGGTTACGAATAATTTATACCAACAAAAATGTTTTTGTGGACACAACTTAGTCATACAATATGTATTAGTAAGAATACAAGCTAGAGTAAAATCTGTAAGACTTGATGTCTAACTCGTACCTAACAATTCCTATTCATGAATTAAATTAGGTCGACTGCTAAGAAATTCAGGTCATATCCTGCCCGAACACACACGCAAACCTACATCCGCACGCATTGCACTCTCATTTCCCTTTTATAAGTGTGTGTGTTTTTGTATCATAGGTTCTGATGACTGGGTTGTCTGTCGCTGTGAGGTTTCCCTCATACGACGTCCTAACACTGATTGATGACAAGTCTCTCGTCACGCAGTGCCGTGAATTGCAAATTGGCAAAATGGGGTGTGCGAGCAGATGGTGTCTCCTGAGTACGACTGCACTATCGACTTTGAGAGAGGACGAGAGGGAGGGGGAGAGAGAAAGCGAGACGGCGGCGGCAGGGGTCACTTTGTTTTGGTCTGAGGATCGGGGGGGAATGGGCGGGAGGCTTCCTCCACTACTGTAGAATGGCCGGTACACACACAACCACACGCAAACATGCACAACTATGTGCGTGGGGAGTTGACACGGCAGCACAATGAGCAGGGACCGGCTTGAGGCATATCGAGCAAGGTGCTTCCTGTGACCTGGACGACTGCTGCGTCAACATAGGCGCACTCGTCTGGCATCCGTTTGTGTGTGTGTGTGTGTGTGTGTGTGTGTGTGTGTGTGTGTGTGTGTGTGTGTGTGTGTGTGTGTGTGTGTGTGTGTGTGTGTGTGTGTGTACGTGTGACTGATTTGACTCACTCCCCCTTCAATTAGTCATTCATTTCTCCTTGTTTAAATGTGTGAATGTGTGTGCAAATGAAAACAGCTGTGTTCGAGATCGTGATATTCATCCTTTATTCATGCTTTATTCATGTGCTGTTCAATCATTTTCAGTATTGGATTAAAAGCAGCTTTAAGTTATTCATAAGCTGAGATATTTTGGATTGTACAGAGGCTTCTGGAATCCCCAGACACACACAATGAAACCATTCCTCTAAATGTTGCTTGCAGTTGTCTGTCTCAGGTCCGACTAAAGGTGGACTGTGTGTCTCTGTGTGCGTCCCACAGGCTGCACGCCGCCCTGCTATGGAGAAGATGAAGAGGATTAAGAAGCGGCTGTCGTTAACGCTGCACTCCAGTCAGACCATCGACGAGTCGCTGTCTGAGCTGGCCGAGCAGATGACCATCGACGACGGAGGCACCAAGGACAACGGTACCAAATCCACTATATTCAACTCTTAAGCCTAGTTTATGCTTCTGCGTTTTCACAGGGACACAAGGAAACGCAGACACAAGAGTCCCTTGCGTGTCCCTTCCGTGCCTTTTCAAACGTGCTTGCGTGCGTCGATCCATTTTCCTAGGCTTGCGAAGCAACGCAAGCCTCCCGCAGGGCACAAGGCTGCGATTGGTCTGCTAACTACATCCTTTACGGAGTCTCACATTTCCGTTTTCATAGCACAATACCGCCATTTTTAAAACGAAGAATGTTTACGAGAGAACGGATCATATTGAAGATCTTTTGTTGGAAGAAATGCGTAAATATGACCGCTTCTACAAGCCGTCATTGGCGGACTATAAGGACGTGCGGATGGCTTCTGATTCATGGAGGGAGATCGCCACAAACATCAGTCTGCCGGTCGAGGGGAACAAAGTTGGCGGAAAATACGGGACAAATGTGTCTGCGATGAAACGCAACAGTGGCGATGCACGGGGCAATAAAGTGTATGATAAATAAATAAACAAACCAACAACTTGCAACACATGCAACACACGCAAGACTTTTAGAACCATGAAATGAAACGAGTGCGTCGACACAACGGTGCAAAAAATAAATAAATCAGAAAAGATTTGTATAGCATATAATGCATACATACATACATATAATGCATTGATCTGGGAAGTAATAATTAAGTAGAATCACCAGCGCATTGGCATTTTTTATTTCATTTTGTGAGTGTAGGATTCTTTGAGCCTTTGGCAGGAGGGCGGCCACTTAAGCCAGCCACTTAAACACACACACTTTGTGGGAGGGGGGCTAGGCGTTTAGGGTGGACGCGTGCTCACTGTCCGCTGGTGCAAGCGTCGGGTGCACGCATACGGGCGTAGGTGTTGGGGCAGAACTACTGTTTGCTTATGTGTGTGTGTGTATAATATATATATATATATGTGAGCACACACATGATTATCTAACACTCGGACGGTTTTAGCATCGCGGTACGGTTCGTCTCCAGTATGTTGACGGTGTGTTAGTCACATTAAAGTGATAAACTGCCACTTGTGATTGACAGCTGCCAGAATAAAAGTACACTGAATGCTTCCTGCAAACTGATTTGATATGAGTTGTTCAATCGGCAAGTGTGGCTTTTATGAATGGCCCAGTGAATATATTGAAATACGAGACACGTTGTATCCTATCTACTGCCGGTTGCTGAAAGGATTCCTCTCAGAATCCACGAAAACCCCGGCTAGCCGAGACATTTTACCTCCTTATGTAACTCATCCTAAACTTGTTGTTCTGATACAACTGACAACCACCTGCAGAGTGCATACCGTTACAATGACTCGTGGGACCATGGCACGGTCTGTCGCCTCCGCTTTTAGAAGGTGGGATAAAGTTGCCAGGAGCAGAAAGGTCAAGCCACACGTTGTGAGAGACTTGTGTGCCGTCTCATGCGGTTCACAACGGGACTATTTAAGAGCTTTTCACAAGTGTGCTTCATCTGAACTCTTGACAGTCTTCTGTGATTGGAGATTTGACCACTTGTTGGGGCCCCTGACTGAGGCTAATATTTTCCTTATTAGTCGAGTAACATCATTGCCCTGGATTTGACAATCCTGCTACTATAGATGCAGGCAGTTGGCTCAGATTGCCAAAACGAAATTCAGTTGTTGTCAGCTGTAACTAGGTGTTGGGAATAGAAAGGGATGCAGATTTAGTCCTCAACTCGCTCAAACGTATATTCTTATCATTCAATTTCCTTGTAAGCAGCACAGTCTCCCCGCCAGTTATTCAAACCTGACTTGGTGCAACATTACACAGCTTTGGAGAATATTTGATTACATTTCTCACAAATTTAGCTCGATGTTTGTTATTTTTGGATACTTGTACTTAAATGTCAAATAATGTCCTGTGGGTTTAAAGGACGCTCGACTGCACAACGTGTGTTTGAAATGAAGAGCGCACTGCGGCGGGTTGACGGAGATGATGTTTTAGTTTCGTTTCATGTTGATATTCGATGTGGGGTGATGAAGATTTGCGAAGATGTGACTGCAAACCCCTGATTCATCAACCGGTCGTTGTTGTTCCGTTGTGTTTCAGAGCCCTTCATGAGGAACGGGCGCCCCCCCACCTCGCACAGCATGCACTCCTTCCTCCACCAGTATACCGGCTCCTTTAAGAAGCCCCCGCTCCGCCGGCCGCACAGTGTCATCGGCGGCACCCTGGGGTCCTTCATGGCAATGCCTCGCAACGGCAGCCGTCTAGGTGAGACACACGCGCACCCTTCAGCACATGTTCTAACACTCGCGCACCAGGAAGGAAGTGACTAGTGAAAGTGCAGATGGCATCCGGGAAACCAAAAAAAACAAAACGTGTTGCGACCCTGACATTTTCCGTCCTGCTGCTTGTGGAGAGCACACTTGAAATGACGGGATGTCTCCATCCGCGGGGGACAGATGCACTGGGGATTCAGTCACTCAGGACTCTGTATCCGGCACGAGCTGATTCAGATCGGCAGTCTGAGATTGTGATGCAGGGGGAGGGTGAAACAGACGTTTTGTTTGGTACCAAAATCTACCTGCCAATGAGCTTTCTAAATATTCAGTCCAGTGGGCATGCGAGCCACAACACTGACGAGGCTGTGTACAACTTCACAAAAACACCAGTGTGCTGTACCCTCTTTAAATTGTAGTATTTTGAAATTGTTTCCTTACTGCTAAACACCACGTCAGAATACTGACCGGTGTTTCTTGCCAGATTCATAACTGCTCTCATAAGCCGCCGTAATCAGTGTGTTTGACTCAATGTTGTAGGTTATACCCCTGGAGTAGTGGAATAGTGTTCATTATTTCATTAATAACGTGGGCCCTGATCGATGCTTCTTGAAGCATATTTTCGCGGCCGGGAGGGGGGAGAGGGGGTTACACTAGAGAGGACCTGTCGAGTGTCGCACTGGACCCTGGCCTAGATAGAGGGACTTGGATCCAAAAACAGGGCAGCTAAGTAGGACATCGATGTACCACATACTGCTGCTATTCTCTATGTGCTTATTAGCAGAGCTGCTAAAGACTGCAAAGAGAACAAGCATGGAGAGAAACCGATCATAAAGTCAGAGAATAAGTACAGAATACTCTCAAGAAGGCGAGGGAAGGATGTTTGGAGAAGGACCGAAAGACCAAAAGTGGGTGGTGGATCGAATCGTTCAAGGTTTTTGAAAAGAGGAAGAAGTGAGGCAAGACGAGATAAGAGACGTACAACAACAATATAGGGAGATTAGAAAACAGCCTTCAGGGTTTTTGAATCAGGTTTGGCTGATGACGGGATAATGTGAAAATATTATTGCGAGCGAAAGAATTTAGGAGTTTTTGGAGGAGATGACGGGATAAAATAGGTGGAGATAATGAAAAGGAATGCAAAAGTAAAAGTAGGCTGAAAGGAACGGAAAGTAGGACAGATGAGATCATTTGCACAGGTAGCAGCCGCAGTCAGACCGGCTGAAAGACACGACGAGTTATATCAGAGCAACGGAGACATATGTAGAGCAAAAAAGAAAGAATGCTGGTAATGGGAAGTGAAAGAAATTGGGGAGGTTTGTTAAGTAAGGCAAGAAATGTGACCGCGGACAACACCAGAGATAGAAGTCACCAAAAAAGGGAAGAGCAGACTAGAAAATGGTGCGAGGATGAGTCGTTTGCAAGATGGTTACAGAAAGAAAGTTAGGAGGAAATGTGGCACTTATGGGGAAAGTTATTGAAGGACAATGAAGACTGGAAGACAAGGTTATTTTTCATAGCTTGCATTGAGCACATTAAATGTGTGCATGGAAAAAAAACACTACTCCTAAAAAGGCATTGGATGGGTTAAATACAGTGGTCAAACATGTCAGGGGCCTATCTGTTTTATAATGATAGCAGTACAACTCCATATCCATCTGCTTGTGCATGTACAGGCTCGTTTAGGTATAGAGAGGAGCCCCAAGAACGCCATATACGGTCAGCCATGTCTCTGGAAGTGCTAGCAGCTGTAACGTGGTGTTAATTGTTAGGAACAGAAAGTAGCAACCAAGAAAGATTAAAAAAAGAGGAAAAATATCACAGACAATGAGATTAGATTTTTAATGTTAGATTCCGGTTGCCTTGGCGTAACCCGTGGTTACCAGGAGGTACCAGCAAATGCGGCGTATTGTAAAGTTCCTAGAAGTCTAAGAAGAGCTACAAAAAAATACAATGGTAGAGTGATTGATCTGCTCACAGTGCAGCCAAATAAACTCCTGCTGTTTTTAAAGAAAAAGGTCAGTCAATTATTAGCTGATTTCCGTCAGGCCACGAGCAACCGCAGGCTCATTTCCTACTGTACATGACATGTGACAGCAGAAAACAATAAATAAATGTTAGTTCTACATCAAATGGCTCACTCCAACTTCTTGTTCCTTTACTCCCTTGCAAATATAAAAAGTTATACTTGAAAAAAAGGGCTGTCTATAACTGCTGTCTTTTTCTTTCGATGCGTTTTTGATTATAGCCTCAGTGATGAATACAGCGTGGGATGGTTCATGAATAAAAGCCATGCTGTATTTAGCCAGTTCTCTCGATCTTGAGCAGGACAAATGTTTCAATGGCAGAAACATAATTGATCTTTGTGGCAGCAGAAGAATGAACAGTAAACTGTGAGGCTGAAATCACTGAAATAGAATCATGTATTTGCATCATGTCCTGTGTGAATCCCACACATGCTCATTTAAGGCGCTGGGTGGGAATGGCAGACCCGCCGCTATCATTGACAAATAGAGGGAATTACAGAATGTAAATATATTGAGTAGCTCCTGCTGAAAATTGTTGACCATAAATGTGTGTAATATCTCTATAATTTTAACTTATCATACATTTTTTTCCGAAATAAAGGATTTTCTTGTTTCCTAAATATAAAGAGCCCATTTGACAGTCCGCCATTGATACTCATATTAATGTTATGACAAGTCGCAGTATGACCACGAGTCTGTTGGTCCTTGCGGTTAGGAGAAATGCTCAATGTGAACACGCTCTCAAGCATGAGTAGAAATCGACTTTCTGATTGCACAGTATACAAAACAGAGTTGTATTGACTGTTCAATAGTCATTGACTGCTGTCTCCTCTTTGCGGGTTGGCGGGGGCAGCCGCCTCAGCAGCAAAAGGCTTTTACAGCCATACCAGTCTCTTGCGGGTCGCATTTTGAACCTTTTTTTGTGGTTCATAAACAGACATCCATAGAAAAGTGGTGATGATCTGGAGCATCTGCAGATTACTTACAGATGCTAATTTTGTTATGATCGGTGGAAAAGTGGAGGTGGATGAAGGTGGGGGGGTTGAAAAGGCAAAGGTGAGAAGAATAGATAAAGAAATGAGGAAGGATGTGGCACAGATGGAAACCTTGCAACAATTTCCTGTTCCTCCCGTTTTTCTTCTTCTTTGGACCTCCTTCACCTTCTCCTACATCTTGTTGTACCATTTGTTTTTCAAGCAAAACAGAGAGGACAAGTTTCTTCAATTTGTTATTTGTTTATTTCAACTTGGATTAGAACACCCTGAAAGTTTTTCATGGAATTTCTGCCCAGCGGTATTGGGAACAACACACAAACGGCACCGAACCAACGGCCTATGGCCGGCGTTGGAGACCTCCGGTAGTATACAACGTTGTTCCTCTCTCACCAAAGCCAAATAAGCAGCAATCAAAACCTCGCAACAATCATGCGTGGAAGGCCGAGTCACAGGTGGAATCAAGCGGGTCAGCCCCCAGAGGAAAATCCTGAAAATGTTTTGGGTTCTAAAAGTGGATCAGTGTCTGAGAAGACTTTGTATGTTTAGCGCCGGCAGGTTCACATTATGGGGCAAAATGTTCTTCTGGGTCCGTAAAGGATAGAAATAGAACCTAACCGTGTGAAGAGAAGTCAATAAGCCACCTGAGTAGAGTAAGAGCTTTGTTAGGGTTCAAAAACACAATGATTCTCTCCAAACATCTTGACTAAGAAACAATAATGAATTATCTAATGTGTGATATTTTGAGAACTAATCCGCTTTGTCTCGTTTGAAATAATGGAAAGACTTGATTTACATCAACAAAAGAATTGTTTCTCCCCTCATTTCTCTGCTCTGCCTTCACGTCTGATGACAGACGGCATGCTTGGAGGCTCTGATACCCTGATGACAGAGACCTGCTCAACCAAGGCTACTCATTCACTGTGCTTGTGCGCACGCGTGTTTTAAGAGGGGAGTGGGGGTGGTTTGTACATTAGTGTGTTTGCTCCTGCTGTTCTATGACAGTAGTGGTAGTTTCATTGCCCTGGTGGAAGTGGTGCTGGTTAGAGAGCTTAATATTTGGGCTCCAGGGGTGGTGTGCCTGAGCAAGATTGCAATCGGTAGAGAGAGAAACGTATGTGCATTTCATTACATCTTCAAAGGTGACTGGGGTTTGAGGGCCAGAAGTAAGCTAACGTATTCGGATCAGTATATCACTATAGTGTGTTATAAACTACTTGTGTTTACATCGTACTAAAGAAATTGTAAGTATAAGCTGTAATATCGTTTAAATAGATTAAAACACTCTTTAAAGCATTGTGCTGCTGTCATTCGGTTTCAGATATTGTGCACGAGAACTTGAAGATGGGCTCTGATGGGGAGAGCGACCAGGCGTCGGGGACGTCATCAGACGAGGTTCAGTCTCCGACTGGCGTCTGCCTGAGGAACCGCCTCCACCGGAGGATTTCCATGGAGGCGAGACACACACACACACACACACGCTGCTCACTCACCGCAAATAAAAAGCTGACATGGCACTATTCCACTCTTCACCCCCTCTCCTTCTGCTCTGCTCACGTTCTCTGCACTAAGCCTTGTGGAAGATGTGATGGGGGAGTCTCTTTTGCTCCTCTTATCCAGACAAAGTGAAGATATTTGCATTTCCGAACTGCAAAAAAAACCTTTTCAGTTAGCAGTATTCCACAAGCCTCCAGTTGGACCTTTTTAATGTGCTGCTCGTATCTTCTGGACGCAGACCTCCCAACCAAAAAGAGGCTTCTTAAACACCCCGCTGGATCAAAGGCGATAAAATGCCCTCTGGGGCCTACAGGGTACCTCAGACACTGTAACGTCCTCAGGCTCTGCAGATGAAATATGAAAAGGATGGATGGGAGGAAAAAAGAAAACTCATGATCATCAGGGGACCCGTTGGCCAGCATGTTTCTAATTTCACGGGGGGTTTATATGAATTCACTGAGACACTTGGGCTGTAGGCCACAACTCGTTTTTCACGCAACTGTTACATTGTTTCACTCAAGAAAAGCTTCATGAGGTCGCATACCTCTTGTTTCGAAAAAGTAATTGATGCTACATTTTAGCCATTTTGTAGTTTGTTTGTGGCTCCAAATTGAATGCAGACGTTCCAAATAGTCATCTTCATGTTTTATAGATGTGAAAACCGAAAGGGTCGGTGTTTGATCTGAGGATGAGTGTCTCATCCTGGAGGCCTCCTGCCCCCTGCTGGCAGAAGAGCCAATGTGACAGAATCAGCCTTGAAAACACTGTTGATGCTTTGACAAACACACAGTGACCTATTGATTGCATATTTTAATGGTTAAAACCCCAGTGAGCATTTATGTTACTTTCACATCCTGTTTACTCTTTGGAGGTGGTTAGTGTGTGCTACAACAGCTTAATTGTGAATGGTTCTCAGTTTAGGTGGTTGGGTTTTATATGCAGATATTTTCAATAAGCGTGTTTTAAATATTGCAGTCGATTAATTTTTCATTTTTTGAAGCCTAAATTGTAAACAGGGTTAATATTCTGATAATTATTTACCCCTAATGCTATATTCTGTAAACCTTGATGTATAAATGGCCATTTGCTGCTATCCACATTTACTATGTAAGAGTGGCTGTTGACATGGATCTCAAAACCCTCCTCAAATCTGTCCACAAGTCTGGTCCACAGGCCAACACCCAAATATCGCAAATTGGACATGGGACAATTTAGAGACATGCGGCAGAGGTTCAAGATATCTCTACTGAAAAATAATCCCTCCCTTTTCTAGACCCCCCGATATGCCATAAGTAGATGCAGCTTCTTCTGTCTGAGCCACTTTGTCCCAGAGCACAAAGCGCGGCGCTGATGAAATGCGAGCGGCCGACTGGATGGTATTTTTGGAGAGGCCGAAACTTCACAACGCGCACGATGAGCAGACAGATGTGACGTCCTCTCTCGATGTATTTTTACCCTTGTTTCTCTTACAGCTTCTCGGCGTTGTCAGTTTGTTTGCCATCTTATCTGTTCTCCCTTTTGATCCTGGAATAGATGTGATTGTTCATCCGCAGCAAAAAGACACAAGCTCGTTAATGTCGACGTTGTTAGACGGAGAGTACATGCTTAATGTCCACACGTGTGGTTTGTTTTTATTCTGGTCTTGTTCTGTCTCGCTGTTCTGCGTACAGGTGTGTTTGTTTACATTTGTGTGTGTGTGCGCGTGAAGTAGCCTACATTGTCTTATTTGTAGTTAAAACATGCCCCACATCAGACACCAGGCGTGTAGCGGTACATTTTCTCACGTGGGCGGTGATGTGAGCAGATTGCATAAAAGCTACATGCAAACGCTCCGTGCCCAAAGACACAAATGTCAAATCGCTAGCTCGGTTACAAATTCAAAACATTTAAAATGTATTTTTCCCGTGTGTTTCTTTAGGACCTCAACAAGCGCCTGTCGCTGCCGGCCGACATCCGAATCCCTGACGGGTACTTGGAGAAGCTGCAGCTCAGCAGCCCGCACTTCGACCAGCCGCTCAGCCGGCGCTCACGCAGAGCCTCGCTGGTCAGTCTCTTTCTCGCTCTCTGTGTGTTCGTGTCTCTGTGCAAGTCACCATGGTAACTGGGCGCCTTTAGATTGGGATGGATTAATAGGGAGTCACAGGCGCTCCCTTCTGCTTTCAGCCCATCAAAGTAGATCATCAGTCTCAGCTGGGGTGTGATCGTCATTGGTCACAGACTGTCAGGGTCATTGACGCTCTGTATGTCAGGAGTCTGTCGACAGTAAGCTTAAAGAAGTTAGTGTTGGTGCCTAGCGGCTAGCATTTTATCTTGTTTGTATCTAAAGGAATAACAAGACCCTGTTTGTGAGTTGATATGAGCTTTATGCAGATTGAGCATATTGCACAATCAAATGTGGGACTCTAATCGTGTCTACATCCGTGGTTAAAGTGACGCTCTCCACTGTCTCTTCCGCAGTCGGAGATCGGTTTTGGCAAGCTGGAGACGTACATTAAGCTGGACAAACTGGGGGAGGTGAGGAATTCCTGACGTCCCATCTTACTTTATTCAAGAAGGAAATCTGTTTCACAGCCCACGTTAAGTCCATCATATTCAAACCAACGTTGTGTGTTGCGTTCAGGGAACCTACGCCACAGTATTCAAAGGGCGCAGCAAGCTGACGGACAACCTGGTGGCACTGAAGGAGATCCGGCTTGAGCACGAGGAGGGGGCGCCATGCACGGCCATCAGGGAAGGTACTCTGGCTTTCCAAAAATATAATATATTTTTATTTTTACTTGTCTATGAAATGCATTTCAATTGCAGTCAGGGGCCTTTGTGATGAAAGAGTGTTCCATCCTTCTGTCTTTGTCCGCAGTGTCGTTACTGAAGGACCTCAAACACGCCAACATCGTGACGCTTCACGATATCGTCCACACTGACAAAAGCCTCACGCTGGTCTTCGAGTATCTGGTGAGACAGATTCCTTTGCGTTATTTTATTTTTTTTCTGTGGCTAGCAAGAAAAGTTCCAGAATGGGACCTCCCGTGTTCACGTTCTCTTTTGGTTCCTGGCTCAGTCAAATGTTTCCCTGCGATAGTTGGGCGAACTGTACACGCCCGCGACCCTGAACAGGATAAGGTGTACAGTGTTTCCCCTACTAGTATAACAAGGGTGCCCTCCCACCACCCCTAAAAAAAAAGTCTGTAATAAAACGCACAGCAGTTCCGCCCCGACACGTCGCAAATATGTCCTGGAATTTGCCTGACTACAAGCCGCCCCCCCCCCCCCCCCCCCTTTTCTGAAGTTGTAGACGTAAGGGAAACACTGGAGATATTGGATACAAACTCAAAACTCTGGTTCATCTTAGCCTGATCTCCATCGACACCGATTGAACACCCACATCGAAGATGGCCATTTGAAACAGAGGATTGATGAGTCCAAAAGACGAGGGGAACCATATGGGGGAGGAGATGGTTGGGTGTCATTCTGTCTGATGGTGTGATTTCTCCCTGTAGGATAAGGACCTGAAGCAGTACATGGATGACTGTGGAAACATAATGAGCATGCACAATGTGAAGGTGCGATTACTCATCTTTTGATTCTGCCTTCTTCACTTATTGCAGATTTAAATTCACATTTACATCCCATCTGAGGAATAAAAAATTACAGAATGTAATGTGTTTATGTATATACCTCTTCCTCTATTAGAGAGTGAAGAACATTTTACACTCTACAGTGATGAACCAAGGGTTTTTCCACGCATCTCTACAGGTTTTCCTGTTCCAGATTTTGCGAGGGCTGTCGTATTGTCATAAGAGGAAAGTTCTCCACAGAGACCTGAAGCCCCAGAACCTCCTCATCAACGAGAAGGGGGAACTCAAACTGGCTGATTTCGGTAAGCGGAACTATGGCAGCAGCTGTTTCCATCAAGGCAGCTGCGAATGATTTCCCGTTGTCAATTTGCAGCAAAATCATGAATTTCAGCTTTAGAATTGTGTAAAGATGCATTTTATTATCCTCAGTTCTGCTCTCTACAGATGCAATGCTTCTCCCCTGTGTAAACAACCTGTGTTGTCTCTTTGCAGGGCTGGCGAGGGCCAAGTCCGTCCCGACCAAAACCTACTCCAACGAGGTGGTGACTCTTTGGTACCGGCCTCCTGATGTCCTGCTGGGATCCTCCGAGTACTCTACACAGATCGACATGTGGTACGAGTCTCGCATCTACTACTGACTACTCCATAAATCACTGGGTTAACACGGAAAAATAATTCCTGTAAAATTCATTATATTACTTGAGCCATTCAAGTACAAACATTTGGAATCAACAGCATCTAATAATATTTTTAAATCTATCCTGTGTGTTTCTGTGTGCGTGCAGGGGTGTTGGCTGCATATTTTATGAGATGGCTGCAGGTCGGCCGCTGTTCCCCGGCTCCACGGTGGAAGACGAGCTGCACCTCATCTTCAGGTTACTGGGTGAGCGACTCCTGAAAACCCGCCCGATTCTCAAGGCATGTCTTCAACCACACCCGGCACAACCCTGTGTATCTGACTGACTGTGATTCTCTGACTACAGGCACGCCAAAGGAGGAGAACTGGCCGGGGATCTCCTCCATCGAAGAGTTTAAATCCCACAACTTCCCCAAATACAAGCCGCAGCCGTTAATCAACCACGCTCCCAGGTACCGCGACCCTGCCTTTCTGGACGTGTGTACAAACTTCTGTATGTTTCTACTTTATGCACCCGTGGCCCGCCCCTTTCGCATGTATACAATAATAGTGTGCGTGTGTGTGTGCGTGTCGCAGGCAGGAAATCCTGTGGAACATTTCACACATCGTTTCCTTCCTCCCATGAGCCCCCACATTCCTGTCCGCTAAATCAGTGCTCTTCCTTTTGTCTCTTGCAGGCTGGACGGCGAAGGCATTGAGCTGCTGCTGGCTTTCCTCAGAGTAAGTGTGTGCTTCCCACATAATACCCAGAATGCAATTCACTCACGGCTGATTTGTCCATTTCACACCTCTGTTTCATTTTAGAATGCTCTCATCTTGAGACACACATTACACTAGGAACATGTTACATGCCCTTCTAAAAGCCAGGTAAAGCATCTTAGAAATATCTAGTGACGCCACATGCACTAATTTCTCTTACCAGTCTTTTTAAAAGGACTGCATTTTAATTTGGGATAATATTTTGAATCCAGTGTATTCTTGCTGGTTTAACCAATGAAACCTACCCAAGTTTTGACTTATAAACTGTTAACTTTAAACACGGTTTGCTTTCTATTTGTCTCAATCAAGTGCTTTCTTTTTATTTGTTTTATTCTTTTTAAAATTTGAAATATAATTATGCATACATAGCTAGCTCATTCTAATCATTATTACAAACAAACAATAAGTTGTGTTATTCCTAAATTTGCTTCTAAGTGATTGATTAATTCTTAAAGTGCATGGATGTTCACATGATATGTCACATGACCTCAATGTAAACGTCATGTTACAAGAAAAGGAGAAGATGCATGATCACAAGGTAACCCTTTACCATTACAATGTACTTTATTTTGGCAATGAATTCCTTCAGTACTGGTTGTAGACAGCAGGAGGCGCACGTCTGTCGGGTTTCTCCCATAGGCAATGTCTCTGGTGAACATGACTCCAGGTTCCTCTTTCTAATGTGGTCAGGTTTATCTCAGTTCATCTAAGTGAATCATTGATTTTAGACGGCAACAGGAAAAACTGCCAACTTCACAGGAAGGTTGATGTTTCCTGTTTCTGTCTCTGCAGTACGAATCCAAGAAGAGGATTTCAGCTGAAGAGGCCATGAAACATTCCCACTTCCGGCAGCTCGGGACGAGAGTCCACACACTGCCTGAGAGTGAGTGCTGCTATTTGTCCTTCTTGAGCCTTCTCACTGCATTATTTTTTTCTCGTCCCTGCTAATGTCTGTAGACTAAACCTCTCCTCTGCGTTGCAGGTGTATCGATATTCACGTTAAAGGAAGTGCAGCTGCAGAGGGACCCTGGTTACAGGAACTCCTCTTACCCGGAGTCAGGTAAAAAAAATAACAATCCCATTGGATATTTAAATTATAACAAAAATCAGGAAACTTTACACAACATCCGGTAAAATGAGACTGATGAACACGCAACGGCTTCTAGGCGATTGTCTTATTTAATTATAAGACAGTTGGCAGTTAAAGATATTCCAGTGAGGAAGTTTTCAGTTGGGGGATTCACAAGAGACAAACGGGAGCCGTAACTACACAAATAGTCCACACTGAAGCAGCAGGGGCCAAGATATCCTGACCTTCAGTTTTAGTTTCCTATAATGCAACTGAAACAGCGTTTTTAATTGGACCCGTACTTCTTGCAAACCACACATCTCCAATGTGTAATTTAGAGCTTTAGTAAAAGCATTTCAAGTCTCAAGCCAAAACCCAAATAACCCCAATGACATCATTATTATTGTAATTTCAACCATCAAGCTCCCTCCAGTACTAAAGAAGACGTTCTACAACAGACCTTTTAGGGATCCTGATTACAAATTAAATTATTTTATTACAACACTCCTGAAAGTAGCCGTCCCGTGATGACGTTATTAATGTAAAGCCGAGGCAGTTTGGGTTTTCATTTTTAAAACCGTTTCTTCCTTCTCTCCAGGTAACGGCAAGATCAACAGGAGGCAGAGCATGCTCTTCTAATGTCTGGTGAAGAAGATGGTCGGCTACCCACCTTCATCATCCCTTCCCACCAACCTCTCGCATGAGCCCACCTCCCCTTTGTACCTGCACACACACATAAACATGCACACACACACACCCCTCTGAGCTTGTGACTCTGGGTTAAATCTATTTGGAAACTGTGTTTATTTATTGGGGGGGGCGGGTTGAGGTTGAATTATTTGCTGCTAAACTACTACTGTCTGTATTTAACACACCGTCTGTGTGTGCGCGCGCGCGCGTGTGTGTGTGTGTGTGTGTGTGTGTGTATATGCATGATGTGAACTCGAGACGCCATGCACAGTTGAGCAGTCAGAAAGGTGACCATTGTTTTACTCCTGACAACGATTCTCCGGCTTCATTTGAGTTAGAATTCCACTGATGTCGATGTCGGCGCTGTGATCCAAGTTGTTGTTGTCGTGCTTGGAGACCGAAACGCTTCAGCTTCTTTAATGTTCTTTCTTTTTTATAAATATGTATATTGATATCTATATATTTGGAGTTTGTTCTGTTTTTCTTTGAGCTTCCGTGACTGAATTGCACAACATTTCCAAATTTAAAATGGCCGTGACGTGAGATGGTGGGGGCAGAAATAACGCTGCCTCGGGATTCCTCGTCGTTTCACAGTAACATTTGAGTTTACCTTACTTCTAGATGCCCCGGGGTGGTCGGGGAGGGGGAGCACTGAGGGTCAAACAGCAGGACTTTGAGCTGATTATGGCTGCAGTTTTACATTGATGGTTTAAGAAGCACACAGTCCAATCAAACTTGGGTTCTTTTGTTCTTGTTTGACCATCCAGCAATGGGACCAAACAGAGGAGAGGGGGCCCGGGGGCCGGGTGGGTGGCGCCAAGCACAGTTGAGAGAGGAATGTTGGAGCTGAACAGGAAGTGACGTCCCACAGGAAGCCATCAAACCTTCCCTGAGACCTCTCAAAAGACTGCCAGGATTTTAGTGCTTAAAAAAGAAAAGGAAAAAAAAAGATGCAAGCTACACTTTCTCCCTCGGTGCTTTGAGATCTCGCTGCAGTAAGTCTGTTTTTAAATGACACCTTTAATGTGTTGTTTTTGGAATCAGGGGCCGGCGCCCAAAAGTATTAAGTGTCCTCTGTGTCTGTGACCTCTGACTTCTCCAGTGTGGCAGATTTTTCAGAGGGGGGTTCAAAAGCCTGATGGTGTTTTTTTCACTTGGTGTTAGACCACTGCTCTCTGGCATTTGTACACAAGATTAAAAAAAAAATTCAAATTGAAATTTTAGATTCAACTGCCTGCAGTGTTGTTTGCGACTGACAGTGATGCTTACAGATGAAGCCGGTTGAGAATTCTCACTTTTCACTGCACGTTTACTGAAGCAAATAGAAGCTCTCCCAAAAAAAATTCTGAGGTGTCAGCTGGTGTGCTTTTCATCCCTGGTTTGAATTATTTCTGGTGTATTCTCATCTAATCCAGATAATTCCAGCAGCTATGTGCTGGCAAAAAGTGCTTTTCAGGAATGTTTGACATTTTGATTTGAGGGATGCCCCTCTCCTATCTGTACAGTAAGTATGAAGCGAGCTGCAGGAGCCTGCTGGCTCAGTAAGGTCAGCTTATTTGAGCGTGAAGACTTGAACAGAGGCTTACCTGGCTACGTCCGATGGTTACACATCTGCCCTGATTTTATTTTTTTGCGTTCTAGATTATTTATGCTAAACTGGTCCCGGACCACATGTTGATTTTGCAGACTCCAGTTGTGGTACTTTTTGTCTACCCGGCAAGAAAACAAATCCTTCAAGAACTCCTTCTAAACGGCACACACGGCCGCTTCAACACTCACAGTAGTTTATAAGGAGAGCAGTGCATAAGCTCCTGCACTGAATTACACAAGGAATGCATTGAACATCACAAGTTGAAGAGTGTTAGAAGATCTTGGGGGCGCTTTTCTGTTACTGCAGCTCTGTTGCTCAACATCTACATGAAAATTTCAAATGTATTTTACGGAGTCTGCCGAGATTTAAAGAATTTAAACAGAGTTGCTGATTGGGTAGAACGTGCCAGACAAATGTTGGAAGCATGACTAATGGTTAACTCATTAACAGCCTAGAGAATTAATGTATAAACAATTAACTTTATAACAGTTTGCGGCTGACAGTGTAATAATCCTGTAAAAATACTCATCATTTTCCCTAATCAAATCCTTAGGATAAGGATAGGTCCTTTTTCACAATGTTTTAGATTAGATTAGATTTTGTGAGTTCATAATTTAACAACCAGAGCTCGCAACGTACAAATGCAGATGGAAGATACGATTTACATTTCAAATAATCTAACAATCATTGTACTCACAGGAGAAATTGTCATTATATTAATGGTTGACATCCTGTATCACATTCCCCAAATGATTTCTCCATAGGTAGCTCTACAATGAGAAAACATTTTTCTTCTCATGTTGTATTTCACGTGAACTGCATCAGTGTTTGAATGCTTCACTGAAACTTTATCACACTTACAATAAATTGTCTTTTGTTTGTCATTCATGTCGCTTTAATTACTCCTTTTGAATACGGGATTATTCCACCGTTAACTGCAAACTGTCAATCATGAGATTCTTTTTTTAACATGAGCAGCTGTGACAGTTTTCTGCAACCGCTAAATGTTTAATATTGCAAAACTGTAAAACCTTTTCAAATGTATAAATTACCTGAATTCATGTGAACGTGTGAGTGTGTATGTGTGGCTGATGCATGGAAGGCCTGCTGTGTTGTGTATTCGACCTCTGAAACACTGAGGTGTGTGTGTGTGTGTGTGTGTGTGTGTGTGTGTGTGTGTGTGTGTGTGTGTGTGTGTGTGTGTGTGTGTGTGTGTGTGTGTGTGTGTGTGTGTGTGTGTGTGTGAGAGAGTGAGAGAGAGAGACTCTTTTTACTGGAACTATTTATTTCTCATAACCATTTAAAGTAAATTTAATAAACCGTCTGTCCAGCAGTTGTTATTTTGGTGGTGAAAGAGTGTTGTTTCCAACTAAAATGTTTATAGTAACTCATTTTATTCCAAAGAAAAAGTAACATTTCTCTCAACAAAACACAAGCAAGTCACTGAGAATACATTTCCATTAATTTCTTTATAAAAATAACCAGGAGCCATTTTACAAAATAAAAGCTTTTGTGCAATTTTGACCTTGAATATCTATTAAAACCTGGTTTTAAGCTTAATACATTTACACAAGTCTTACAATATTGAAGGCACAGCTGGTACAGAGCTGAAAGGTACAGTGCATTTAAAAAAAAGAAAATCGTGACACTATACAGATAAAAACAAATTCACAGCGTCAAATCAAAGCAATGCAGGAGACGAAATGAAAAGACTTCTATGTTTTAACGTGCTGGCTAGCAGGTCTCTGCTAGGAGTCAGAGAGGGACTCATCCTGTGGCCATGCTCAAACCACATCTAGACAAATCTTCATCAAGTTGTAAGAAATTATCCTGATCCGTTGTGTCACTCATAGTACTTTGTTGACAAAGGACAAAAAGCTATTGGTTGTGTGTTAAAATACCTGACAAGGTTTTCCCCAGATTATTGTTGGAATCAGTGGTGTGGATTTTAATGTGGCAGGGGGGGTTAAATAGGGATAACACTAATAAAATTGCAACCAGTCTCTATCACTGAAATTTAAAATGAGATGAGAAATGTAAGGAGGTTTAACCTCCAGTCAACTTTTTGGCATGAAAAGAAGCACCAAACACCCACATGAACACACAGAGAGCGTCTAATGTGAACACTCCTCTCAAGGCCAAAGGTCATCTGGTAAATCAAAACAGGTCTCAGGTGAGACTCCTGTGTGGTTCATCGTCCGAGTCTAAGGCGGATGTGCTCCGCGCAGATCCGGCCTGGCTTGGTTTGGCCCACTTGACTCTTGGAGATTTAGGCTGGCATCAGCACTTGTGGGAGCTGGAGGAGAGCAGCAGAGGAGAGCGAGCATCCATGCTGGGTAACGGCACTGGGATGTTTCCATTCAGCAGAGTGGGGAACTGCAGTGGGGACAAGTGGAGGAGGATTAGAGGGGGAGCCAGATAATGTTTATTTTCCCTAAAGAAAATGTCTGAAGAGAAGCATGAAATGTGTCAGAGTAACTTCCTTTTGGCTGAAGGGACATATACTTTCCTTCTTCAGCCAGATAAGGTGTGAGGAATTATTTGTTATAACTTGTTATTTACATTACATTAAATTTAGCTGACGCTTTTATCCAAAGCGACTTACAATAAGTGCATTTCAACCATAAAGATACAGACTCAAAGGAACCAAGAAACAAGCAATTTCATTAAATAAGCCGATCTACAACTTGTTATAGCTAAGAGCCATTATGCTACAATTTGTTTAATGTATTTAGTCAAGGTATATTCTGAATAGGTGTGTCTTTACTTTGCAAAAGAACACTTACATCCAGGTAAGAAAACAAAGTTGTGACATAGTCATTTTAAAAATAGCTTAAATAGCTTAAATCATGGGGGCTTTACACTGATTGAAAACGTAGGTTAATTTAAAATGTGTATACACAAGTGTATGGATTTATTGATCATTACTATATAGTATTAATTGTATTACATTATTAATGATGTCACCCCCATAATGCTGACACTGTTAAAGTTAGTCAATGCTTTCCTGCAGGGATCTGGGCAATAAGATGAGGTGAATGTGTGTTCTGTTTGAGGTGAATTATTTAACAATCTTGCCAACTGCTCTATTCTGACTCCTGCTACGTTACATTCTGGGCACCCTAGTGGTACACAGCAGCGTGAGGACCGACATTCATTGCAAGGACTAAATTACGGGCCATTAAATGTAGTTTGTCCGTTTTTTTGTTTTTTTTTGTTTTGTACGCCTGTGTATGTCTGTTTAAGAGAGTCGACATGGCTGGGAGGGGCTCCTGACCAACCAGCCGTCTCCTGCTCCCCCTCACCAACAGGAAGTTGCCCCCTCTTTTAGTCCAAACCGCAACGGAAACATCTGTGGCTTATTTTGAAACCCTGGTACGCGGCAAGTCACACATACACCAACAAGCACACAAATGTTGGATAACAAAGCACAAGGTAAGTCTGTAGTGTGAAATGACCGTAACAATAGTGTGCGTATGGGCAAGGGTTTGTTGTAAATAGAGTAAACATAGAGCTGTTTGTATTTTTTACACAGGACAGTTCAAACTGAAACCTAAAAAAAAAAAGTATACTGCCTTAAAGGAGCGAAATAACTGGCTCTTCTCTCATCAATACATTTTATGTGTATATTATATTACGTTACAATATTTAGAAGAACCAGATCAGTTAGCAAACTGACTAACTTAAGAACATCGATCTCTAGTCATTGAAATTGGCAAACAAAAGGAGCTACTGGTCAGACAACTTCGACTGTATGAACTCTTATTCATGTCTTATTTCATGATTTATGAATTCCGTAGCTGGTTTTGTGCGAGGATGAATTTATGTCCTTAGAGGAGAGTTTAAAAACTAAGGTCTTGTCAGATTGTTCAACTGACACTGGAACCTGTTTTCAACGTAGGATTCAGGCAGGTTATGTCCGAATAACTTTGCAACTTCTGGATTGGCCATTCTTTTGTTTGGAGAACATGCGGTCTCTGAGCTCCTCACATATACACAAATACCAAATGTGTGGGGTTGCATATGTGGGTATTACCTGAAAGAGGGGGCCATGGCTCTGCAGCTGTGCAGGGCTGAGGGGTCCCACTGGACTCAGGCTGGACCAGAAATGGATATTGGAGAGCAGAGAGCTCGGAGTGAGCAGCAGACCGGACGGAGTCTACATTGACATAAAGTGAAATGTAGAATAAATACACCACGGTGGAAATGTTTTGGTGTTTATTCTGGCTACAAGTGTTGGAGATCTGCTCATCAAAGCCAAGTCTGCCCTCTAGTGAACTCATGCCTCCCGGACGGACCAACTTGGCAGACTGACCACGCAGGTCCGGAAGCTCCACTCATACCCAATTCATGACATCTATTCTTCCTTCTATCTCTTTAAATTGGACTACGGCTTCTTTCGGTTTTTGTCGCAGGAACATAGGACTTCTATCAACGCTAGTAAGCGGGAACAACAGTTTCCTCAATTGTCATATTTCCACCGCAAAGGAGAAGTGCCAATGAAGTTGTTGTGTTCTCCAAACAAAAAGCTCTGCTTCATTCGTTTTAGGTCAATATTTTTATGCCTTTTGTTCTAAGCCAAGTCAATCTTTGAAAAGGCGCCCTGGTGGCGTCTATCATAACCGTTGCAACTTATGCCCCATGTCTTTCTCATCCTCTTCCATCTCATCTATCAGCTTTCTAATAAAGCCATCAAATGAGCTGAAGAAATATATTTTCGTTCTCAAAAGCTTCCTGTGAACAGATACCAGGCTGTGCTTTGGCAATATCTTTTTCCCGGCTGTACCTCAAATTCCCTTTGTTTGACCATTTTTTTCTGCTGATCTAAAACAGGCGTATGAGCCTTGGTAAGCTGCTTCCTCAGGACCAGCTTATACTTTGTTTTTTAGTGAGTGATCTGTTTTTTTTATTTTTACCAGCCAGAACAAGCTCACGGCGTGACTTGCAAAATAACCGTTTACCCCCAAAAGACCAGAAATCACTGTAATCTGACAACAGGGATGGCTGTCCTTCGGGGACTTTTAAAGGTAGGAACTAAAAGTCTGTCCAGGGGAAAGTGGATCGGGGGCTGTGGATACCAACAGCTCAGGTGTGCCTTGGAAATACATAATTATACAAAATGTTCAGTCTTGAGGGAACTGTTTAGCGTACACTTTTACTTTCCATCAATTAAGTACTGTACACTCAGCGGCATATCAGTGCTCCGTCTGGATAAAGGCGTCAGCTAAATGCCTGAATGTAGTCAACTGTCCTGGCGAGTGTGCTGCTGCCAGTGAATCAGGAGCTACAGAAACATATGGCTTCACTTATGAACCTCCTCCCTCCCTGGCCTCCTCCCCTGTTTCCGCTCACCTCTTTCCATCTCCCTGTCTACGGGCTTCATTTTCTTCCCCCCTCCCTACTATGTGTTATATTCCACGTTGTACCTGTGTGGTGAGGAAGGCAGGGGTCAGGGAGCCTGAAGGCAGCGCCGGGCTGTTGAGAGCAATGGAGACGAGGTCGCTTCCTGTCAGGAGAAGCGAGGAGGCGGAGATTTCCAAGCCTTTGGGTTTCCTGCTTTTCAAAGGCCCGCTATTGGCAAATCTCCCGCTCTCCTGGGTCGCCTGTGACCTTTCTCTCTCCCTCTGACCAGATGAGAGGTTTAGAGGTTGGGCACTGTGCTCTAACTCATTAGTCTCCGAGCCGTGGCCCCGCCCCCTCCACAGGGCTTGTGCCGGGCTCTGCGGCGGGGAGGAGGACGAGCAGGAGGAAGAGCGGGCCTGCACCGGTGACGGTCTGGAGGAATGGGAGGTCTCAGCCGAGGATGGTGGTGGGGTGGGGGGCAGGGAGGAGTGCCCACGGTTGGTTACGAATCGGATGACGGAGGAGCTGTCGCCGTAGTGATCGGATCTGGGCTCCGTCTTGATCGGCCGATGCTGCTCCATGTGGGGCCGCAGGGAGCCGCCGGCGAAGGGGGAGTACAGGCCGGAGTGGAGGTATTGGTTTCTCCCGTCGTCGTCGTCAGCCTCGGGCTCTGACGTTGCGCCCCCACCTTCCTCGCTGCTGCGGCCCGACTCGACCACCGCGGGGTCCATCTTCAGGATCTCAGGGAACGACACAAACTTGTAGACAAACTTCTGGCCGATCACCTTCTTGATGATGTTCTGCAGAACAAACGAGACGTGATTTGATTACTTTTTCAAGCCTCCTTTTTTGTGTGTTGATTTCAATTGGGTTTCATGAGGACATGAATCCCATCATGAAACCAATCAGGTGGTTTGACAATGAATAGTCGAGAACTGTATACGTTGCGTACTTTGTCGTAGTAGTAGCGCAGAGCTCTGCTCAGCTTATCATAGTTCATGTTGGTCTTGTTCTTACGCAGCCCCCAAAGCTTGGCCACCTCTTCTGACTTCAGCAGCTTGAACTCGCCGTCGTTGGACGTCCAGCAGATGAGATGTTTGTGGCTTTGGTCAATCAGCAGTTGCAGCAGGAACTGCCAGAGTGTGATGGAGCTCTCCATGACGGGATGACACCAGAGACACGGGCGATCTACAGAGGAGAATCCAGGCTTAGAGAAATAAAACCAACCAGGCATTGCTTTGTACTATAAAGACGATGGAACAGAATTCTGTTGGGAACCAGATGGATTGCTTTACAGCCTTGTTATATATCCCCTGTTGTTATAAATGTGTTAGCAATCAAATGTCCATTTGCATGTCCAACATACCCTAAGCATTCATTTGACAAAGTTAACGCCTAAGTCTTTATGGGAAATAGCTCAATGCTGGCTCATGGTCACTTTGGCTGTCTGCTGTTTGGTGCTGGGCAAACAGCATTCAGAAAGTCTCAATTATTTCAATTGTTGAACAGCCGTAGTGAACTGGTTAGAAAAGAGACGTGAGACTCAAATGAAACAAGAAAGTTGTGGGACGTAAGAAGAACCAAATAATGAGTTGGCCAAAGGCTAAATCCCTCCGTTGGCTGAGGTTAGATGATCACCAGAGTTAGGTGTTGATCATTATGGATTTTTCCACAAGCGACACCTTTTCCAATTATTAAACATACAAATATTGATCAGTGCAGCTTCTAACCGTTACACTAAAGCCCTTAAAATGGTCTTACATTTTTGGGTTTTTTAAATTCAAGCAATCATTCACATAAAGTGAAGGAAAGAAAGAGAGTAAGGAGGGTAGATGGGTAGCGTTGAGAAGAAGGAGAAGCGCGAGGAGGAACTGTTTCCGGATCCTTCCTCCGGCGTAAACTCCACAAAGGAACATAAGCATAAACAAAGCTGTCCACCACCACCTATCCTCTCACCGTGGACTCCCTGTCTCACGCTAAGACAGCAGACAATAACACAAACTAACATGTATACAAACACCGACCTTGCTGTGAGTTATAAAATGCTTTGATTTGAGACATATACGTAATCTATACTTTGCATACATGAGCTCCCGCTATTTATCGTCATGGCATCCTTTGGCTGCCTTCCAAAGCTGTAGTAAATACTAGTATGAGTGATGCTCAGGGTTACGTTTGATGCCTGTGCCTCACTTCCGTAGCCCATTTAGATGTTGGAAAGAACCATTTGTCATTTGTGGAAAGATGAGTGACAATTTAAAAGAACATTTATTGTGTTTATCTGTGTCCATATCAAGGTTAAAATTCGATTGCGGTGATCGTTGAATATGCTTGAACTGACGTTTACTCATAAAAATTAAGTTTTATTTAAAGGGAGAATGTAAAGTTGTGTTTTCATACAATAAAAACACTTTGCTAACAATTGAGAAGCGTTTTGGTTTGCAGCCCTCTTTACACACTTAAAAGTATAATTTTGTCGGCTGTACTTCTTTTACATTATTTTTCCTTTGTTTGCTCATACTGTCGTACTGTTTTAGTGTGTGTGTGTGTGTGTGTGGGTGTGGGGAGAGACAGAGACAAAAAGCGAGGGCCAGACTTCCGGATGTTTCCATGGTGATAAAGCAGGATGTGGTCAGTGACCTTCTGCCAAGACTAGCACGAGTCTAAGCGGCGCGTTTACCTTGAAGCCACCGACTGTCTCTGAGCATCTTCCTGTTTGTCTGTTTCTCGGCCTCCTTTGCTGTCGCTCTTTTTTTTCCCCCTCCCTCTGTCTTTCTCAATTCAATCAATTTACAAGCTGCTTCATTAGCAGGAAATATAGAACTACTTACTGCCAAAAGCAAACCCTTCAAATACGTCATTGGAACCAGATTTAATTTGCAACCATGACAATATCACAAATCCCCATGGCAACAACATCTGCCTCGAACATTGCCCCCCCAGAAGTGAGGGTTACTCTACCCACCTCCATAACCGACCACTAATTCAACATGAAAATACAGCACGGATCCCTGTTTCTCCCTCTGTCTCTCTTACAGGAAACCACCCAGCAGAGAGGGGAAAGTGTGTGTGCTGCGAACAATGACCCGTCGCCAGGAACACACACAAAAGCATATCCCTGCTTCCTTTTTCCTGCATGGGTGTGTGTGTGTGTTTGTGTTAAGTGATGGAAGAACTGTAGTGCTGTCTGTCTAAACGAGGGCTTCCTGTCATTCAGCTTTAGGGGGCGTCTTCCCGGGGAAAGGCCTTCCTTCTCTGCAAGGTGGGACGTCCTGTCACTGGGAACCGCCGGGAACATACACAAACACATGCACATGCGCGCGCACACACACGTATGCTTCTTTTTTAGAGAAAAAATTCAACTCGCACAGGTTCAAAACCTTAACTGTTCGCCTTGACGTTTTGCTCTGAACAAATCTGGAGTTCTGCGTCTCCCGTAGTAAGTGTCTATTAACACGTTTCTGATACATGCATAAACATTATCCTTCCTAAAACGTTAATCCCTCTGATATACACTCAAGTGCAACTAGGAAACTCAATAAAAGACAAACCAAAAAAAACCCACTCGACTCTCTCTAGTTATTTCTTATTTTTGGAGCGGGGTTTGTGTGTGCGCGCGCGCGGAGGAGAAGGGGGGGGGATCTGCTGGAACTCAAATGGTTCTTTGTTTTGCCCCAGTGACTCATTTTCAAGATGTTGTCTGCTGCCAGCTTCAATCCGGAAGCGCACGGCAATTAGTCTCCGAGGTCCAGACTAACCAGAAAGTCTACAGCCAGACTTTTAAAGGAGCCACGGCTAATTTTTTGGAACAGTGACCTCTTTTATTCCCCCCCCCCCCGTCCGCCGCCCACTAAATTAGAAAGCTACACTTTGGGGAACTTTACGCATGCGTCTGTGCCAAACCCGGAGGACGCATGGCTTTAACACTTTTTTTTCACGCACTGGTTCAACGCTTATTACGCACAGGTTTAATACGTGTCGCGCCGCATCGACGTGCTTTTGAAGTTGCGAACCTGATCGCTTTTCATAGAATACGAAAAGAGTAAATGGAAGTGCGCTTCTGTTTCCCCGTTGCGCACGAAAGCGCACACAGTAAATGGGTGAAGTATTAGTAAACGTGTACCTACCCAGCTGTGGACGGCCGCTCGCTCCTCTGCTCCTATGGCCGTGTGCGAGGCGTGTGTTCGTGTCTTAGAGCGCTGTGTGCGAGTTGTGTCGGGGATCCATGCCGCTGCCGTCTGAAAGCGGATCTGCAGCTTTTCCCTGCCCTGCCTCAGAGCAGGAAGTCGAGACACGCAGACGGAGAACCGGCGCACTTCCTCTGGCGTAGTATTCCCGTCTGTGTAAACACACGCACGCGCGCGCTCACACGCACGCACCCACACAGAGGGGGAGAGAGAGAGAGCGAGAGAAAGAGAAATATTCCCGTAAATACACACTTTTTCCGGAACGCTCATACACCTTTTCTCGTGCAGTTAAATCACCTACAGGTAGTCATTTTCTTCCCCATCCTCTCTATTTAATTCCCTTTCTCTTTCTCTCTCAAACACACGCACAGACGTACACGCACAATAGACGTTTGTAATTCTGACTCACTCAGCGCTGAGCCGAATGACAACTGACGTCACCATCTTCCTGCTCACCGGGAGGGGTTCCTGTTCCTTCGCACACGCGCACACGCACACACTCGAACACAGGCACACCGCACACAATCGTATCTATTTTTGTAACTTATTTTTTATATGCTTATTTTATTCTCCCTCCTTTTTCACTTTATTTTTTATGACAATTTTTTTCTTGCTTTGATTATCATACATTTTTCAAACTGGATGAAATGTTGTCATACAATCTGAAACATCTAATTGGTAGCGATATTATTATACACACGCGCCAAAAAAAAACCTAATATACCAGCCGGTGATTAAATATCCAGGGTCTCAGTATCACAAAGTGAGGTTTTTTAACGACAAAATCTAGTAAAGCATCTGACAATTATGCTCTCAAACAATCCTACAATGTGACAAACAGTGGAATTATTCGTTACCGGACAAAGAAATAAATTGGCTCGGTTACTGTAAAATTGTTATACAGGGTGTATAAGAATTTTAGTAATTAATTTACACAGAAGTGCCCTCAGTTTGATAAAGAATGTGTTAAGTCAGATCCGTTTCAAACAACTCTTCACTATGGACTAATTATCATGTTATAATGTGTCTATAAAATGTTCTAATCAACAAGAAAACGTTCCCTCTTTAAGAGGGCCCTGAGAGACAGATTTAATTAAAGCTGCATTAAAGTAGTTGTTTGGACCCTTGCACATGGACCCACGGGGAATGTACCTGTCAGACTTGATGCTGCATACACAAGTTTAGACAAGTCATTGTGTACCAGCAGAGTAGCCAGATCATTTTGTCTGGTATTAAGTCTTGAAAATTTTGAGTGTATCTAGAAATATAATCATAATTGTAAGTCAGTAAAGAAACAAGTTTATGTGTGTGTGAATAAGACGTTGTGTTTGTAACATGACAGACTGTTATTAATTGCAAGTCTCAAAACCGACTGCTTGTGGCAGCTCGGAAAATAACTACTAGTGATTCAAAGTGATAAAGTGTGATAATGTTGAAGTAAAATGTAATGTAATTGACAAATGAGATATAAATAAAAAAAGTATATGTAACAATTTCCATTGAAAAAAAGGGAAAATGTATTGGGTCAAAAAGTGTCATGGAAAACAAATTTTTAAAAATGGTGAAGAATGTCACAGAAAGTAAAGCCAAAATATATTAGCTTTAAATGTCATTGAAAAAGTAGTGAAAACATTCAGTGCAAAAAGTAATGGAAAACAAATCTATATAGTCGTATTTTGCCAACTTTATTTTGATACCTAGTAAACGAGACCGAGTGAGATGTTGTCTCAACCTCTCTGATTCCATTTCCTCAGGCCTCTTTCGCCCCGCCCACTTCTTTGAAACGTCAACAGCGGCAAACTTGAGGCTCCCTAATCGGGAAAATGACCACTTGTGCAGAGGAGCCGCAATGGAGAAAAGTTCACTCCGTCTCCGGCGTGGTACCGCGGTCCAGACACGGACACCGAGCTGCTGCAATACGGGAACTGATTGTTGTGTTTGGTGGTGGAAATGAAGGAATATCCGAGGACCTCCATGTTTACAACACTGGTAAGCTAGCGCTAGCCTCCCGACTAGCGCGTTAGCGGCTAATGTTTTTAGCATGAGCGGGGGTCAAAAATAACCAACCCGCCTTGAGCCGTTAGTTTTAGTGGTTCATTTGCTGGGTCTTTGCCAATGTTAGCACGTTTTACAGGTTCTTTGGATAAACTAGACGCTAACTTAAACTGATGTAACGTAAGTTGAATCAGTAACGTTACGAATAACCCCCCAAATCGTAACTTTACTCTTTGTTCTGCCATCACGGAATAAAATAGTAGCCATTTTTTGTTTTTATTTTTTGTTTTATATAGCCTTTATCATGGAGGGTCTGAGTGTACTGTTGCCAAAGCTTGAGACGGGTTTGTATTTCGTGTAACGTTGCACAGTGAGTCTTGTGCTTTTTGTGTATGACGTGACAGCATTACGTGGTTTTATCTAAACCAGATTACATGGAGACGTTATGCAACAGAGTCCAATAATTTTACCACTATTAGTATTAAATGTTCTATGCATGTTTTCCGGTTATGTTTTGTGTAATATTGATTTTGCCAATGTATTAAACAAGGGTTTATTTGTGAGGGTTATTGTTTATATTCTGTCTGATACATTGACTGACATCTGCTCATTTCCACAGTCTCTAAGCAGTGGTTTCTGCCCGCGGTGAGGGGTGACATCCCACCCGGCTGTGCCGCCCATGGCTTTGTCTGTGAAGGCACCCGAATACTGGTCTTTGGCGGCATGGTTGAGTTTGGGAAATATACCAACAGCCTCTATGAACTTCAGGTAATGCCGTCGAGCTCTTGCAATTCAAACCCCAATTTCGGTAGTAAAGATCACTCTCACGTGTCCACCGTGGTCCCCCGTGGCTTTAGGCAAGTCGCTGGCTGTGGAAGAAGCTGAAGCCCAGAGCCCCCCGGAATGGCTTTCCTCCCTGCCCTCGGATCGGACACAGCTTCACTCTCGTGGGTAACAAGTGTTACCTGTTTGGAGGCCTGGCCAACGACAGTGAAGACCCCAATGGCAATATAACAAGGTACTTTATCAATGCACACAAGGGGGGCAAATTGAGTCCATCCTCAAACCAGCTGGCAGTCATTTTTAGGGGCTTCTTAGTGACAGCCTATCTAGGAAGCCCTGTGCCTTTACAGGTTAAATTAGGACGGCAGCTAATGATCATTTCTGTTATTAATAAATCTGGTGATTATGTTTCTGATTGATTGATTTCATTTATGAACCATAAAGACCCAAAGATATTAATTTACAATGATATATGACAGTCTCAGAAAACCCTCTCTTGTGAGAAGTTAGAACTATAGATAGTTTTCTTCAAAATTAGTTTTTGCATTATGAGTGAAATGATTGATCGATCATCACAGTTGTTAATTATTTTACTTTGAATCAATTCACCTTTTCAGCTCCAGTTGCAATTAAATCTTTTTAAATTAGGGGTTGACTCCAGAAGGTGCCTCGAGTGACATTTGATAGTTAACCTCTATGAAGATAGATTCATAAATGAGTTGGGTCTTTTCCCGTCCTAGATACATGGGGGACTTCTATGAGCTAGAGCTGCAGTCGCTATCGGGGGCGAGAGGCTGGAGCATCCCGGAGACAAAGGGCGGTGGTCCCTCGGCGCGGGAGTCCCACACCTCGGTTGCCTACACTGGCCTCGGCTCCCAGAAGCTCTACATCTTTGGAGGGATGCAAGGACGGCGGTTAGGCGACCTCTGGCAGATCGACCTCGGTACGGTGTCTTGTTGTTGACTGATTATATGTTATACCTCAAGTAAATTTTAGAAAGGAAATGGAAACATTTGACATCCGTTAGTTGGTGCTGTGCTTTGAATAAAATACAAGATTCTAGTGGGATAGGGTTATTTGCCTATTTGCAAATTGTTGTCCTTTTCCTTTCTTCAGACACAATGGTTTGGTCGAGTGCTGTAACCAGGGGCTCCACGCCGCTTCCCAGAAGCCTTCACTCCGCCAGTGTCATTGGAAACAAGTGGGAGATCTGTCCGCATCAGTGTCATACCTCTGTCATAGGAGATGTCTCGTGTGGGACACCTTAGCTGACAAACTACTATGTCCTTCTGTCCGCAGGATGTATGTTTTCGGTGGCTGGATTCCGGTTCCAGGGTCAAACAAACAAAATGCTTCAGGAACTGAATCGATCTGCAGTGACTCTTTAAGTGTGCTAAACTTAGGTCAGTACGTGTCTGTATAACTGTCCCACGCTGTGGTCACGGGTTTTCATGCAGGGTGAACCCACGGAGAACATATTTGTTCGGTCAGTTAAACATGAAGTTATGTCAACTGTTTTTTAACTTAGAACTTTCAAAGCTTTCAATAGAAATAACAAAAAAACAATTCATAAATCTAGATGAATCACTTAAAAGTTTGACTAAATCTTACGAGTCATTACTTTGTTTAATAGTTGTTTTGTGTTATTAGAGACGTAGGCCGATAACTCTAAAGTGCCAGTCAGGCATTTAAATATTATGTATGATTAATTGTATTAAAAAAAGTCAGGATTTTTTCCAAACCACGGTCTTTTAGGGACACGGTGGTTGTCCTCTGTAGACTCCGCAGGGTCGATGTTGAGATGGAAGTAGCCTATCAGTCCTAAAGTGCTCCGTTTGCCACTTATCTTCCTTCTGTTTGACGCATGGAGTAAATCATCTGCACAGTTCTCCGCTGTATGGTGCACCTCTGTTTGTTTTACTTCCAATGCAAAAAATATCAAATACACTGAGCTGTGGCACCCAGGTATTTGTCATTGCTGACTGACGTCCAGTAAGGGCGACGTTGGCAGCTTGCTCGAGGAGCTGAATACAAGGAATGTACGCGAGACCCAATGGTGCCCTTCAACGGTCAACTGTGTCCCCTGAAGCAATTTGAATCACCTCAGTCTGCCCACCGCCCTCAATTACGTTAATGAAGCGACAGTCACCGGCAACGCAAACAGTCAAAGCTTTGGTCACCTTCCCTCCACCGACTGGTCTGCTGATTTTCCTAGAGAAGTCGTGGAGTGTGCGTCGGCGACCATTTAACCTGGGACTGCTTTCTGTCGCGTGCTTTGCATTAAAGTGGTGACTTAAAGACAAGCTGCTTCTGTGATAAAGCTGAATTCAGCTGTGTGCTACCGGTACATACAACTTTAGTTTTGCCGATTTGTTCCGTCATTTTGCCTCCTAAATAGAAACTTTTCCGCTCATCTCTCTCCGTCTTCATCTACCGCCTCGGTGACACACTAGGTCACGGGAAGTAAAAATTAGTTTAAAATATTTTATCACATTAATCTCGGTCACAATAATCTCATAGATTAACGCGTTCATTTTGACAGCCCTACTTCTAACCAGTGTTTAAGGGGGACCTTAAAGCTGTGATGCATTTTGTTCCTTATTAATCCCACGAGGCCAGCAAGTTCACTTCTGCCCTGCTTTCCTGTCACAGACACGATGTGCTGGCAAAAGCTGTGCCCGGAGCAGCAAGACCATACTGGGTCCCAGCTGCCGGGCCAGGGACCCCAGAGCGACGATCCGTACGCCTGTCGGCCCAAAGCCAGGGCCGGACACTGCGCCGCCGCCGTCGGGTCCAGGCTCTATATCTGGAGCGGCCGTGACGGATACCGCCGCAGCTGGAACTACCAGGTCTGCTGCAAGGACCTCTGGTACCTGGAGACAGGTGAGGGCTTTTTTTGATTGCTGTACTTTTCTAGAGCAAAATATAAGAAAATTAAAAGGCTACAGTTGCTCAATTGATTCTTTATTTCCATCCCCCAGATCGACCAGCCACCCCAGAGGCCCCCTTACTCATCAAATCCACAGTCAGCATGCTCCATGTGGCATGGCGGCCCCTGGCGGCAGCAGACTGCTACGTCCTTCAGATCCAGCCCGCGCCTCCACCAGCCAAACCAGCCGACCCCACTGGAGCGGGTGGACTGGACTCGAGAGGGAAAGATTATGCGGGTATCCTGAGTTTATATATCCAGACAACTTCTCACTGGGCCTCATGACACAGCAACAAATTACATTACATTACATGTCATTTAGCTGATGCTTTTGTCCAAAGCGACTTACAATAAGTGCATTCAACCATAGGGTACAAACTCAGAAGAACAAGAAACAAGAAAGTGGATCTTCCTCTAATAAGCCAATTTACAATTTGCTATAGATGAGTGGCGCTATAAGTACAATTTAAGTGCTACAATTTGTTAGTCTTTTAGTCGAGGTAGAGTCTGAAGAGGTGTGTCTTTAGTTAGCGGTGGAAGATGTGAAGGCTCTCTGCGGTCCTGGTGTCTTCAGAGAGCTCGTTCCACCATTTCGGAGCAAGGACAGCAAAGAGTCGTGATCTAGTCGAGTGTTTTGCTCTCAGTGAGGGAGGAACAAGCAGTTTTGCAGATGCAGAGTGTGCTGGTCAGGATGTAGGGTTTGACCATGTCCTGGATGTAAGCTGGACCTACAGCTTACATCATCATTCACAGCATGGTACGTGAGCACCAATGTTTTGAACTGGATGCGGGCAGCCACCGGTAGCCAGTGAAGAGAGCAAATGACATGACCGGAACAAATTTACTCCCTTTAAAATCTGCCTTCTAAGGAGATTTGTGGCACTGTGACATTTGTCCTTCTCTCCTTTCTCAGGTGTCCAGTGTCTTCACCCTCAAACGGGAGGAACCACTAATCTAGAAGCAAAAGCATCAGGCGAGGTAGATGTGACTTACTCAACAAAGTGTTTGATTATTACATTTAGTACCGCACCCCTGTATCGTCATTAGATATGCTGAGTAGTATATCTGATGTATGTCGGTACTTTTCACTTATACTGAACTTGAACACAGAGCGTTTCCACTGAGGATATTTAGTGTTTTCCTAAAGCAGCCTGCTACTACTACTGAATTTTTCCATATTAGATCTACATGTGAGTGTCCATCCTGAGCCCTCCCCTCTACAGCCCTATCAACCCCTGATTTAGATATTACTCCGCTTGGTCGACAAAAGACTGAATGAGTCAAATCTGTATTTGACTTTATTTTACTGACAGGGGCCTGTGGGTATGATCTCAACATTGCTTAGCATCCACTTGTATCTAAGACCACTAGTCCATATGATATTTCTGTTAAATGTATTATGAATGTTATTATATTCACCGCTGTTTCTTGTGCGTTGACCTCCCCCCTGGATTTCAGGTTTCAGCAGAGCAGCAAACCCTGACAGAATTGACTAACGACTCCGCAGAGACCAAAGCGCGAGGAGAGCCGAGCGCTGGAAGGGAGACAGAGAGGCAACCTGACCCGCAACGCCGTGGTGCGTTGTGTTGTCTCTTGACTATATGCTGGAGGATTTCTGTGCTTCCGCAAATGTAATTTTCAGCTGCAGTAGGCATGTCTAAGTGAAGACAGCTGCATCACTTAATGTATTCTCCTAGTTATTCCCCACACTGCCCTACTCGTCAAACGAGATTTGTCTCCTCGCTCCAGTTTCCGAGCTTTGGTCCTTTGACCTGTGTGTGTGTGTGTGTGTGTGTGTGTGTGTGTGTGTGTGTGTGTGTGTGTGTGTGTGTGTGTGTTGGTTGTAGGTGCTGGACAGGACACCTCAGCAACAGAGGTCAGCGGTTCAGCTCAGCAACAGCCAGGTGACCATGATGCTCAAACGTCAGCAATGACAGACTGCATGCTCGTGTTAAGTGAAATTTACTGTGAACTTTTCTTTTCACAGAGTCGCAAACTGTTTCTGGTGACAAGACCACGGACGTCTGCGCCCCTAAACATCAGGTCAGATTAGGGTCGGGCAATCTGGTGCTTGAAAAATACCTCTATATTTGCGGCTATATATCGATATTTTTGCATCTTCTCGAAACTATTGTTTGACGCCTATAATCTGATCAGCGTGATCACTCCAGACTAATCTGTCACTATGTTTGTTTGTTTTTTGGTCGATTTCAAAACATCACATTCAGGCGAATGTTGATGTTAATAATACCTAGTATATATGCACGCACATTCATACTCGTACAAATGGTGTCTTATGGTCAATATGGCAATTAACTACATCCCGTGTGGAACAGGCCACAGCACATTGAGCGTATTCAGTACACCCCCAACCTCCACCGCTTACCCGTGTCCCTGCGGAGTGGTAATTATTGGTCTTAAATAATCCTATGAACTCCTCCCTGTCCAGCAGAATTCAGACGAAGCTGTGTGGTTCGATGTCGGTGTGTTCAAAGTCCTCTTCTCTGAGGTCAGCCACTACTTTCTACTCGCCGACAGTGACCAGGCAACGGGGGCCGTCACCAGCCGGCTGCCAAACACTAAAGAGGTAAAAAAAAGAAACGCCTGTGCAGTGATGCATAGCGGGTATCGATTGGGTCTCCATGAAACTACCGGTTTCTTCTCACCCACAGAGAAAGCTCCCGGGGCCCCAGGACTATCAGAGCAGAAAGAAGCAGGAGCTGGCTGCGGGTCAGACCTACAGGTTCAGAGTGGCAGGCATCAACTTCTTTGGCCAGGGAGACTTCAGCGCTGTCAGTGAGTTTAAGACATGCCAACCCGGCTTCCCCGGAGCGCCCTCTGCTGTCAAGATTACCAAGGTGACTTTCAAAAAGAATATGCCGACTGAAAAGCTGTTGATGAAATAAGAAAGATCTGCTGTTTCCTTCACGTTCAGCCTAATAAATCACAAATTTCCCCTTGGGGATTAATAAAGTTTCTATCTTTCTATCTATCTATAATCCTCAGGCCAATGATTCTGTCCACATCACATGGGAGGCTCCTTGCTCTTCGTCAGGCCGGATCTTGGAGTACTCCATGTACATGGCGGTAAGGAAGAGCCGCTCCACCAGCTCGGAGCGTCTGGCTCAGATGGCCTTCGTCCGGATCTACCGCGGCACCAAGACGTCCTGCTCGGTTGGCTCCGCCCACCTGGACAATGCCCAAATTGACTTCTCGGCCTCCAACCGCCCAGCAGTGGTGTTCCGCATAGCTGCAAAGAATGAGCAGGGCTACGGACCAGCGACACAGATCCGTTGGATCCAAGGTGGTGGAGTGTTTTCAGTTCCTGATCAATTTTTATAGATAATACTTCGATTGATGTTGTTGATTGCAACTTGACTGAACCTCCTCTTTCTGTCTCTAGATTTCAGTAAACTGCGAGGGTCCACATCCAAAGCCGATGGCTATGCTGAAGTCGACCTGGATGCTGCGGACAGGTAACCACGGTGACCCGACGTGCAATGTTTGATTTGTCACATTGTGAGAAAGAAAATCCAACAGCATGAGATTATAAAGAGATTATAAGGATGGTTGTGATTGTTTACGGTTCTACTACGGGACCAAAACTATTTACAATATTTCATGAGTTCTGTTAATTTTCCCTATCTAGGATTTTTATTGAGGGGTCTGGCTTTTTCCTTCTTTGTTGCAGCTCCAGTTGAAATAGTTTGGATCAATGACAACGTGTTTTGGAGAAGACGATGTTTGCACTCAGGAAGTTGGCAAAGTACCCCACTCAGACGTTGTATATTTCCCTAGATAATTTTGTTAATTTATTTTTTTTAATGTATTATTACATTGTACATAGATTTTCACCATTTTTACCATGTGCTGTTTTAAACAATTGGTTTGTTGAGTAATAATAAGTAATATGCAACTACAAGAAGAATTTACTATATCTGCCACAAATGCTTTATAAAGTATGTGATGGTTTTGATTAAAACACAGATGTTCGATGTTTTCAGGACCAGGACATCAGAAGGAAAATATCTTTCTGCATTGGACCAATTTTACAATCCAAGTTACACAGCAAGGTTATAAAATACCAGTTATGTCTGCTGTGGAATGCTATTATTGTTTTACAATCAGATCCTTCAGGTTTGGTTTAAACCTGAAATCTTTGTTAATGTGTTTTGTCAATGTACACATTTGTTAGTACAAACAATTTAACTATCAATTACATTGCTGCGTCACTTTTATTTGTGTATGAGTTGTAGCATTACTTTTGGACTACTTCTCTCTCACACACACAGTATCTGTAATATAAAATAAAATGTGATCTGGAGAGAGGAAGTTTTTTTTTTAAGGCGCCTCATATTTGCATATTTAACAGTTCGCTACGAAGGGGTGGAGCAAGCAGCAGTGCTCAAAATATAATTCACATATGTTTTAATATAAAATGAATATAGTAAATAGGTCAGTAGGGGGATTTTTTTTACTTCACTTTAAAAAAATCCCCAAAGTTTAGTGTGCGTATCATGAGTTAATTTACTGCAATATTCCCATATTGAATGAAAAATACCATTGGTTTAAGACTGCGGTCAACTCAGCCGACGCTTGAATTATAGTGCACGTATATGCTGATATTTACGGTATTGAACAAGTAACCCGAAAAGTAACCGGAATAAAAGCTGTTTAATCAAATATTCTGGACACTGACTGAAGTATGTGTGTTCAGGACCATTCTGACTACTATTGTACAAAAAAGGAATACTTTTACTGTACAAAGTTAGATAATTATCCTATATTTAGTTTTCAGTTCAAAAGGACCATTTCTCAAGTTTGAACCGCAATAAAAATACTTTTCTCAATAATTCAAGTCAAAGACTAACACATGTATTAAGGACATATCTGACTACTATTGTAAGAAAAGTGAAATATTTTTACTGTACAGATTTGGAGACTTCTTCAAAGTAAAAGCCCTATAATTGCATGTTCAAAAATACCATATCTCCATATTCGAAATGCAATAAAAACATAATTCTCAATAATTCCAGGCCAGGACCAGTGTACTCATGTTAAGGACCTCTCTGACTACTACCATAATGAATATCAAGTATTTTTACTGTACAGATTTGGAGATTTCTCCAAAGTAAACACCCTATAATTGCACGTTCAAACATACCATATCTCCATTGTTTAAATACAATAAAAACAGATTTATCAATAGTTCCAAGGCAAGACAAATGTAGCTGTGTTAAGGACCTCTCTGACTACTACCATGCTGAATTTGAAACATTTTTACTGAACAGATTTGGTACAGGAAAAACACCATTTCTCCAAACATGGAGAAATGGTGTTTTTTAACTTGCAAAAATAGGGCTTTCACTTTTACAGAAATCTCCAAATCTGTACAGTAAAAATACTTGATATTCAGCATGGTAGTAGTCAGAGAGGTCCTTAACACAGGTACATTGATCTTGGCCTGGAACTATTGGGAAATCTGTTTTTATTGTAGCTCAAATATGGAGAAATGGTGTTTTTGAATTAGCCCTATAAATTTCAATTATAGGGCTTTTACTTTGAGAAAATCTCCAATTTTTTACTGTACAAATATTTATTTTATTGTACACCAGTAGTCCCGTACACACATAGTTCTATCATTGTCTGGAAATTGCTATTTAAATAGCCTTTTTTTCGGGTTACAGTACTTGTTCAATACCGTAAATGCCAGCATATACGTGCACTACAATTCAAGCGTCGCCTGAGTTGACCAAGGAAATCCGAGTGTCGGCTGAGTTGACCGCAGTAGTTTAAGGTAATATCAAGCCTGGACCAGCGCGACACTAACTTCCGGGGATCCCCCGCCCCCAAAATACGTCATCATTGCGCCACTCGATAGTAAATAGAAGGTTTCTACAAACGTTGGATTTTATATATAAGTACCGAGCTAAAATACAGAGCTATTCCTGAAGCTGTGATCGAAATGGCTGTTTCTTATAATTTGTAAGATATTCCTTAAATGGAGAAATGCACTTTTAAAAAAAGTTCCCATGGTTCCTCAGTTTGTAGTTTAAAGATTAGCAACCCAGTTCTGGCTAGTTAAGCAAACAATCACAAAGCAAGAAAGGAAGCTCCAAAGTCAACAACGGGTAAGTAGCTTTCTGCAATCTACAGCCACAGTATGTATATTACATGATGAGTTCTTCAATAATTCTTTACAGTGTCCTGTATTTTCATTTGTAAGGACAAAGGAAGCCAGTGTGCGATATATGCTAACTAGCAGCTAGTTAGCATATATGGTGTCGTGGAAAACGGCGCGACATTTAAAAATACTGAATTGCTGTTGCCTCATTCGTCCCCGTAGCAATTTTGAATTAACGTAACAATGTTGTCAACTTAATTCATGGGATGGTTTTATCGTTTGTCTGCTCATAGAGAGAGAGAGTTTCTATTACAGACTCTGGTATCCACATCAGACCTACACTCCAGGGAATGGAGGCTAACTAATCACTTGAGCTTGATTCACAGCCTGGTCTTGACTGATAAGGTTGTGATTTAAGTAGCTGTGGGACGCCTGTTCAAAGCCTCCATGGTAACTAACTGACAACAAAGGCAGGGATAATTGTATCCCTCTCAGAGCACCACGCAACACTTGGAGGGAGTGCGGGCAGTTTGTTGTCATCGTTAAAGACAACGGGCATATTATTCCTATTATTAAAAAAATGTTTTGTTAATAACAAATTTGCCCAGCAAATCGTTTGCTTTGTCCACCTAGCTTTCGTTCAACTGCGCCCCTCTCTCGTCTCCTTGCCGCAGAGGTGAGATGGCCTCCTCCGTTCACGGCCACCCGGCACCTCTCCTCCCGAACCTGGAGCCCGGGTTGGGGATGTCCGCCGCCATGCTGGGGCTGTCTGCTGGGTTGGGTGGAGCAGAGCTGGAACTGCAGAAGATGCTGATCGATGAGCGGATGAAGTGCGAAAACCACAGGACCAACTACCAGACACTAAAGGCTGAACATGCCAGGTATATTTCATTTAAGATTAACCTTTTTTGAATCCGATGGAGATCTATGCCTTTAGTTTCTTGTTGATGTATAAATATTATTGACAGATGGTAGATACAACAATAAATTGTTGCATGTGTAGAGAAAACTGGGAAAATAAAGAATTTCTACTATATCATCGACAACCATGGGCTATGATTTTTATGCAAAATCTGTATTTTAAGAGTGCAATAAATTCAATTTACATTTACAACAGTGCTATCTGTTGGAACTGTACTGAGCTCACTCATGAGGAGGTAATATATGTGTTTGTCTGAAAAAAAAATTTACTTCTTCCTTTATACTAGCTTGTAGGACCTTTATGATCGTTTAAGTGTGTCCCATTTATGAAACCTATACATGAGGTGAGTTTTATGTGCATTTATTTAGGTTATTTGCAGATTTCCTTTGACCAGGATAGTTGTGTGACAGGACATTTTTCATAACCTCCCATTTCTACCCGGTATCTTCTCTTGCAGCTTGCAGGATGAGTTCACCCAGGCGCAGGGGGAACTGAAGCGTCTGCTGAGCGACAGGCAAACACAGCAGGAGAAACTGCAGCTGCTGTTGGCGGAACTCCGAGGAGACCTGCTGGACAAAACCAGGGAGCTGGAAGAGCTGCGACTGCAGGTGAACCAAACCTGGAAAGGGGAAAGTCTGACGCCACAAAGCTTGCACGAATGATGCAGTCTTCTGTTGTTTGATTGTGGCCAAACCTCACTTGTTGGGAGGGTTTGGTTACGTTGACAGATTCAAAGAATTGGACAGTTTCTGTTGTGGTCAAGGATTCGGTTCAAATTTTTAAATTGACTTTTTCTAAACAAAACGTGTGTGTCTGTGTGGACCAGGTGATGACACCTCAGCGGCTGGAGTTGCTCAGAGCTCAGGTACAACAGGAGATGGAGGCTCCAGTCAGAGAGCGGTTCAATAAACTGGAGGAGGTCAGTCCGTCTGTTTCTATATGATTGCTCATTACTTCTTTGTATTAATGGCACCGATAAGAGCGAGACCTGTGTCATTGGTAGCTGCTACACATTTATTTATGTTTAGTTTGCACTTTCCCTTTGTCATAAATGGATATGCAAATTGAGGGAAAACTTAAGTGACCTATGGGAGTCAGAATGATTGGCAGGAAGACGTGTAATGCAGCACTAGTATAAAACAATACACAGACAGATAATACAAAAAAAGAAAGTTGTAAACCATGTCCCCTAAATGCCCTTTAAAGACAGAGTTTTGCATTATATGAATATGTACACACATTAACATGCTATGTGCCCACACTATGTCTTCCCAGCTCCCACAGGACAAAAATCACTCAGAAACAAAGAACTTCAAGAATGAAATTTAAGGGGAAATTAAAAACAAGATTTAAATTAAAAACACTAGATCTTGATCCACAGACAGCCTGAGAAGCTTTCGTTTGAAAAAGGACGAACCCTCGTTAAAAAAAATGTTAGGCAGCCTGTCAGGTGATTGGATGAATCAAACTTACCAAAGTCAGTCAGGAATCAAGACCAACTCCTGTTTTCATCCGAAGGGAGCATCAGGCCTGTGGTCTGCTGCTCTGATAGGGATGATGAGATGCTGCAACAGCACCGGTCAATCATATCCAGGAGTTGATTTGAACAAAATACTTTGCTTTACTTTTTATTCTATTTTGGTCCTTCGCCGGATACATTTTGGCATTTTCCTTTGTTGGCGCCGTTGTGGAAAATTGAAAAACGTCTTGACAATCATCTGGAAGTCAGCGCTCTCAAGCTTGTTTACATTTAGTCCGCTCTCCTGTCACCGATTGAGAGTTTAATTAGTTTTCTCATGTTTCTTTGTCAGGAGACTGAGAAGTACAGGTCAGAGTACAACAAGCTGCGTTATGAGTTCACCTTTCTCAAGTCGCAGTTTGACCACCAAAGAGAAGAACATGCTCACACACTGGAGGAGAGGAGGCTCCGCTATGAGGCAGAGGTCAGTTTGTTGTTCACGGTTATTTTACACTGATTTCTATCAAAATAAAGTAGACTCCAAGTGAAACGCCCCCCTTGCTGTCGTCAGATCTCCCGTCTGGAGAAGGACCGAGAGGACCTGATGGCTCACTATCAGGGTTCAGACCAGCTGCGTGACGGGAAACGAGTGGAGGCTCTGCTGAGGGAGAAGGCTCAGCTCCACCTGAGGCTGAAGGGCCTGGAGACCGAGATGGCGGAGCTCCGCGCCCAGAAAGACAACTCGGGCCAGCAGGCCGATAGCGTCCAACGCATCCAGATCCGACAGCTAACCGAGTCTCAGTCTGCAGTCAAGTCGCTGGAGGTGAGACGTCTCATTGCTGCAGCTCTAACTTAGTTACAATTCAGCTTGATGACCGACTGCTGTTGTGACAGGCGGAGCGTCAGTCGCTGCGTCTACAGCTGGAGCGGATGGGGAGCGAACTCCATCTGACACACGAGCAGAACAGCCAGCTCAGCGGACGACTGAACAAAGCAGAGCGAGAGGTCAACTCTCTGACCTCCCAGGTACGCTGTTTTGTTTTAACTATAATATTATAAAGCATTGTCTTGTTTCCTCCATAGTTAATGGTGGAGACGGGCTATTGTTTGGCATATAGATGGACTTCCTCTTTAGTGTTCAACACCTGAAAATAGATTTTGCCAGACTTTAGGGTGATGAAAGGATTTTCAGGACGATGGTGGGAAAACAGTAGACTTAATAGACACCCACTGCTGTGATAAAAAGAGTGTTGGCCAATGAGGCTTCTGATGACGGCATCCCTTCTGAAATTAAAATTTGTGGTCATGAATTCTTCCGCCAAGTCCCATCAGAACCTCAAATTTGCCACCATCTACTCAAGTTTTCCAGTTTGTCTGTTCGTGGTTCTCAGATTGACAGCCTGAAGCACTCCCATAAACTGGAGGCGGCCAGCATCAAACTGGAGTGTGCTCGCTCAAAAGGGGAGCTGGAGAGAGAGCGAGACGCACTGCACGGGCAGATCGACGGTATGGAACACACACACACACACACACTCTCACTCTGCAGGGAGAAGTGGGCTGTGTTCCTGAAATATCTACTACTTACGGTAGAAGGTATAAACGGGCTGATCGGTGGAGCCTAATAATATACTCATCAATCAGCTGCCATAGAAACGGGCCGCATACATTGATTTATCAGATATTTAGTGGGGTCACATTTAATAATGCGGCTCATGTTTGCTTCACACGGCGACACAAACCGCAAGCGCAAAGAATAAATAAAGTTTGCCTTTTCTAAACCTCTGCGACTCCAAAATATGCCGTGAAAGAACCAACTTAATCAAACACTTTTCAGCTAAACTCAAAGGATGGTGGCGTTGAAGCTCTACTCAGTAAAACAGGCATGAAAATCCCTCACCTTTCGGCGAAATTCGCCGTTTTGAAACCAAAATAGGTGACCTACGTGAATCGTGTAGATTAGATTCGGTTTTTGTGGGGGGGGGTATTCATATTCGGTGCACTGCGAACAGCTGCGCGTGTCAGAAGGGAGATTCAGTGAATTGCGAACAGGGTGAGTGATGGTTTTAATATTTTCTGGTATATCCAAGTTAAGTTACCCAGGAGCAAATGATTAGCTACCGCTACCCCCCCCATCAACGAATGACTCGAAGAAAGATTCGTTCATTTTACTGAACGAGATTCGGTAAAATGGTCGGTAATATCTTACCGCACCCCCCCGTCAACGAATGGGTTTTCAACTGGGGGATCCTTCTCACCTTTTTCACCCTTGACCCTTGAACCTTCACCCTTTTCATGCCTGGTAAAAATGTGTATTAAGAAAAAGTGAATTCTATTTTCAAAATACATTTTACGAGGAGAATCGTTTGAATGCAGTACTCTAAATGTGAAATACATACTGAAGAGAGAAATATGACCGGATAAACTTCCTTACACTATACTACTGTTAACAGTAGTATAGCTACTAGCTATAAGCAGCTATAAATGACAGGTTTCTTTTTATTAAAAATATTTTTCATTTGTATTGTGCATTTGTCTTGTATAACCTGTCTCCTCATTACCCTCCGATTGTCATGGTAGCTTGTGTATCTCAGGCCTGCAGGCGGACATGGAGGTGCTGAAGGCTGCGGTGGAGCGACACAAGGACGTCCTTGTGGAGAAAGAGAGGGAGTTGGTCAGGAAAGTGCAGTCTGCGCGCGAGGAGGAGTTCCATAAAATTGCAACCCTGCACGAGGAAAAGTGAGAATCCCCTTTTGTTATTTCAGTTGGTGCTGGGTCTTTTGAAAGGGGCCCGGCATTTAAATTCCTTATCGGTACAATCAAAAAAAGACTGATATTTGTCACTTCCGCTGTGCAACTTGTCTTGATTGTTCAATACTTTCTGTTGTGAGGTTGGAAGTGGAGAACCGCCTTGCCTCTCTGGAGCAGCAAAGGGCTCTGCAGGTTGCAGCAGACCACTCCCAGAAAGAGGAGTGGGAGGAACGTCTTCGTATCAGCCAACAAGGAGAGGAGTCTGTCCGCAGGGAGCTGCAGAACCTGAGGTCAGCTTCATGTAATATTAGTGAACAGTTACAGGAAAACTTACTTACTGTGCATGGAGAGGCCAGTTTATTATCTGAAGTAAATTTAGAGGAAGTGGTACTGGAGTGGAAAAGCCTTGGTTTATTTTCTCATATTAATGTTTTGCACAAATTAAATGGTGTCAGTTATGATTTTCACTAAATAAAAAAGGCCAAAAAGTCAACAATTCTAAGACAAATAATGTTCATGATCCTACAAAATAGAGAAGTAATAAAATCAAACCTTTATTGCATTTCTATTTTAAAGGAAATTGCTTTGTCTTACAGAAGCAAACTACAGCAGCAGAGCTCCCATGTGGAGGAGCTTGAGAGGCAGAAAGCAGAGCTTGCTGACCTACAACAGGTAACTCGGTGTAATGTGCCCCGGGAGTGGGCTGAAATAAAAAAAGTTTTGTTTTGACCCAACAGCAGAACCAGGAACTGGGTGTCCAGCTGGGGACGCTGTCTCACTCTGAAAGGGACTTGATGGAGACAAACCAGCGACTGAAAGAAACTCTGGACCGAATCAGGGAAGACTTGAGGACGGCCCGAACCCAGGCTGAGAGGAGCCAACACAAGGCAGAGAGGTGCTGCTCCGCCTCGCTCCGATAGCCATCAAATCATACATCTTTGAAATATCTCTTAAATTTCCTTCCTGTGTGTTGCTCCTCCTTCAGGCTGGTGGAGGACCATCGGGTGGAGTGGTTGGAGGAAAAACACAAGCTGCTGGAGAAATACTCTCAGGTCAAAGAAAGACTGCAGAGGGCAGCAGTGGCCCAGAAGAAGGTACTAGTCCTCCTCTTCCCTGTGTCTTTGTATTGGCTTCAGAATGTATCCACTACTACAAGAAGATTCCTTCGTGCTAGACGTTGTCTTGTTTTCAGAATAAGGGTTAGTACATCCCACCTGTTTCACGGGAAGGACACTGTTATAATGCATTGGTGAGATTTTAAACATGCATGTGTTTATTCAGAGGAAAACGCTGACAGAGAACAGAGAGAAAAAAATGCAGTATAAGATTCAGTTGCGGGAGGCCAGGATAGAAGAGCTGGAACTGGAAGCTGCATCAAAGAGGTAAACAAGCTGGTCCTTTTTAGCAATTTCTAAAAGTATAAATTAAGTTGAGGTAAGGGCAATTTGCAGCTAAATGGTTTGTGCGGTGGTCTTGTTCTAAACCCACAATAAATGTTCCCCCTCTCTGTCTAGAAGGCCCCTGTTGTCAGAGGAACAGGCTCCAGTGAACAGACGGCTGAAGGAGCTGCAGCGACGGCACAACGAGTTCCGGCGTCTGCTACTCGGCGGCCAGGGGCCCTACAGCGCTGGCCCTGCCTTCCTGACCTCTTCACCCGCCCCCTTTGTTTTCCTCGGCTCTGAGCGGCCATTAGGCACCATACCGGTAAGTAACATGATTCTGTAGATGATAATAGTCGAATGGAGACACAACCACAGCGGTAATTATGTAGAGTTTCAATCCAATTAAGGCTAATCGATGGAACTTAACTCAAGTTATCATCATAAAAGCTCCATTCTGTAGGAGCAGTGACCGTTACTAAAGAAGGATGTGTGAACTAGGCTGTCAACGAATATTCTGTATTCAAATATATATATGAGTAGTTAAATTAATATTTGAATGTAAAAAAAAAACAGCGGCAGAGGCGCGACTGTACTATACTATATATTGCATGAATAAAATAGAGTGTGTAGGCTGCAACAGCTTCATGCACTGGTTTGATTATTTGCCGTTTCATGCCAAGGAAAAGTTCTGTGTTTACAGCACAGCTCGCTCGGAGCGTTCAATGTCGGTACTGTAAAACTTTGTTTCAATCACAGAATGAAGCCTGCCGTATTTGCGACAAGAATCGCGACCTTAAATTGCTTGCACAAAACTCTCGATAAGCACTCGACATTTGTTCATTTAACCCGCTACGCGCAGAGTGCGACGGTGCGAGAGATCTGCGGTCTTGGCCGTTAGATCGTTTCAAACCCATTTAATGTTGTTAAATGGATTTGAACTTAACTACTTGTACAGGTAATTTATTTATGTCTCGTATTAATTTGTCCTGTTATTGACGTGCCTAATGCCCAACCACATATTCGAATATAGTCAAATGTTTTTTTTTTTAAGTGAATATTCAAATGTCATTTTTGAGCAATTGACACCCCTAGTGTGAACTGATCACTCTGAAAGCAGTGAGAGACAGGTGAACATTAATGTGATGAGGCTGGTGTAACATTTGCCTGTATGACTGTTCTGCGCCGCAGGAGGAGCAGCAGCAGAGGGAGCTGTCCCTGCTCCGTCGGAGGCTGGAGGACTTGGAAAGCGCCCAGCAGCTGCAGCTGGAGGAACTAGGATCTCTGGTGCACGGGGAGCGGGACCCCTCCTCCCAGCCTGGCCTCTGATCTCTACTTCATATTGGACATTTAAAATGAGAAGAAGCTTGTCCCTCCCCCCTAAGACGCGAGGAGTTTACCTGTGGAAACAGAAGGACTAGACTGGTGTTTAATTTAAGCATTTACAAACACGTTATGGTGCACTTTTTTTACAGTGGAATTATATTAAAACATGTCACTTTTCTCCGGTCGTTGTTGATCAAGCAGTTTAGTACTGAAAAACCAAACATTCATAAGGGACATGATCTGAAACTGATTTTGTGCTTTCTGTAAAAGGGTCCTTCACAGAACTGAGCGATGCCTTTCTTTCAAATCCTTGGCATAACCTCGTCTTTGTAGCAGATGATCCAGCCCGGGAAAAATGTCTTCCATGAAAGAGGACAGCAGCTTAGTTCCAGGAGCAGCTTTTTAGTCCATCAAACAAGTTTTTAACATGCTGTAGTTGCTCCATCAGCTCAGCAGGAGCTCCATTTTGTTCCAGCTTGTCTTTGATCTTTAGAAAAGACAGAGCAATCGCATGGCGTTATTAAAAATACGAATAAGGCTTTTTATGATGGTCTAAAATAGCATTATTACATTTTGAAACAGAATGATCAAATTAAACGTTTTATTTCTTCTTCACAATTGTCATTACATTACAGGTCATTTAGCAGACGCTTTTATCCAAAGCGACTTACATTACACTTTAAACCCATGGTTTTTTTTTTTACATTTTGCCCGGCGAGCAATTAGGGGTTAGGTGTCTTGCTCAGGGACACTTCGACTTGAGACATGGGGCAGCCGGGACTCGAACTGTCTTACGACAGTTATGAACAAATTCCTTCTACCTGACCTATTGACACATTTATCTTATTTCAACATTACTCATCTTCCGCATCAGGCTGTGTTCATACTATATTGAGTACAAATAACCGCACTGTTGAAACTTTACTGAGGGATATCAACATGGTGTCTGTGTGCGACAAGAAGGACTGACCTCAGGGAAGTATCGCTGTATGAATTTGTAGAACTCTCTCAGGGCTGCGGCTTCGTTGAACTCGTTTTCGTGTTTCTGAAATGGAAAAAAAAGTTATCCTATCTCTGCAGGTCTTCATATTAGTGGCAATTGTTTAATACTTTCTACAGAAATACACGTTACCTTTGACTCTTCCTGCAGGAATTCCTTGAATTCAGACCCTGTGAGCGGTGACTGGTCACTGATGTGCTTGTAGTAGGCCTTTACTTCCTGTTTAAACGTGGGTATGTCTTTGGCGTAGAGCAGTTTGTTGGTTGGTGCACCCTGAAACACAATGTTCAAAGTATATTGTGACTGAAATGCCTCGTACATTAGCAACAAGTAAAATACCTGAAAGGGCCTTTATTGTAATACGGGTGGATGAACTGCAGAGTTCTGATTGGGTGAGTGAGTCACTGGGGGTCATGCTATTGAGCGATAATGTACAGTACCTTTTTTTCCCTGGAATACTAAAATAGATACACAACGTTTGGTGGCTAATACCCTTTTGTGCTGGAAGACCACTATTTCCTAATTACTATTTCGCTGGTAACCGTATTATAAAAGCAATAAAGGTACGAGAGTGTGTACTTTCTATCTTCAATAATTTAACAGTTTGGGGGCGTTGTTAGGCCCGACGTGCAACTTATTGCTTTACTAAGGCGCTGCTTTATCTTGATATCACACCGTTTGGGATCCCCTTCCCTTTTTATTATCCATGCAAACAATATTTTGTTTGTTTTTTTCCCCCTCAAGAGCACCAGTGCAAGAAACCTGTCTTTTTTCAATGACATATTATGCATTTTTTAAACTTCCTTCCACTACAACTTTTGGACCCATGTGATTTATTTATGGAAATACTGTAAAAAATACTTTAAAAAAACATCTACACGACTTCACATTTTCCACATCCTATTACTATTTTATGACATTCTAATATAACTGGGATTTTTCTGACAATCTATATTATGTTTTTTTGATTTTGTATAGAATGTATGAAAACAAGTCACTACAGTCTTTCAAAAATAAAGACAGCATTGTACATTCAATCTTAGAACCCCTGCATATAGACAGCTTCACATTACTGTAGATCTATCCGTTGTCTCGACACGGAAAGTACACAGGAGTTTCCTGCAATAGTTCATAAGACACATTTTGTGTTACCTTTCCTAGCTGGGTATCGCTGAGGGAGAATGAGTCCATGAAAGCCTGAGTGATGACACTTAGGCAGCTTTCGAGCTGGGGAGTCTTCTCCATGTCAAAAACAAACTGGGGGTTTTTCAGGATATTGACCCAGAAGCGCAGAGGTAAACTGTGGACATCAGCAAGAAAATGTTGGTTCTAAGAGAAAAACCTCTACCAGCAATTGTCCACTGTCCAAAGAGCTGTAGATGATCCAACAATACCTGTTGGTCTTCCAGATGTGCAGAACATCTGGGTCGGTGATCTTCATGTTGTCTGCCTGAGTGTCCAGGAAGTCAAAGAAGTATTTGATGGCTTGGGGGGTTCTGCCTTGCGGCGTTGTCCCCCAGATAGATCTGAACAGGTTCTCCACAAACGAATGCACCGCCACCTTATAGAGGGGAAAAAAGGCAATCTCCTTCTGCCCTGCTACAAGATGAAAAGTGCCTCAAACTGGTATTTGCATTTTTAGAGCTGCTATGTGTTTGTGTGCACGATGGATTCAGGCTCGATCCTCTTGCCTTGGTGGAGAGCAGTTTGGTGAGGTGCACTTCCTTCAGTTTCAACTTCTTCCTCTCCGGGTTCCTACTCTGATCCTCGTCTACATCAGGATCAATCTGAAGAACAGAGCAATTGAAAAAAACATTGAATTACTCAACCTCAATTCCATTGGAATATTTAGCTAGGGACATGTGTAGTGATGTCTGCGCTTATTAGCCAAGGATTCACCTCAGCACCACAAAAAATGTCACCTACCAAGTGGAAGTATTTTCCAGAGAAGTTCTCATCGTCTAAAAGAAAATCAACCAAAACGAACAGTGATTATCAATACCAGTAACAATAAGCCTACTTGGGTTGGTTTGTGCCCCGTCAAAAACAAAAGTGTGGGCCACAGTGCTGCGATAGAAGAGTTAGGGAAAAGTCAACGCTGTGTTTAGAGAATCCAACTATACTTTACTAAGCTGGGTGAATAGGATTCACTGAGGCAGGTCTGCCATGGCGAAGTTACAGCAATGAAGGGCTAGAAAAATCTAACTAAAACACAAGCGCAGAATAGATATGACCAAAAAAAGTGCATTTCCTGAAAGGGTGCTTCACTTGTGATGTGTGACACAGAAGCCCCTTCCTTCCTGCAGCCATCACACCTAGCAAATATAAGTCTCTAAAGAGGAAGCGTTGATCGTTATCGCAAAAACGATCAAAATGTTCAAAATCAGCAGACTTTTTAAAATCCATCACAGGCCTACCTTGTTTCCGTTTAGCTTAGGCGTCTTGTTATGGACACTGACCCCTTCTGCCTCCATCTATATCTATAGTAAACAAGTACACAATGTTGTGTCCTTCTCAGCTCTTACCCTTCAGACTTCCCTGCGGGCTCAGAGGGGGGTGATCTTTCTTTGAAAGCACTTTGATGGTAGCTCCATCAGGAACCTACAGGAGTACAAACAGAAATGTTAGTAAATGACAACAGGTCAGTTGAGATCAGCCGCACCTGAATGGCGGACAAGCAAGAGAAGCTCTGTTCATGTTGTCCAGTTTTTAGCGGCCATGAAATAGTCAGGGAGTCAAAGGAGGTTAGATCCCATTTAAATGTTCACGTTATGCATTTATAAATATAAATTCATGTGGAAATGTGTGTGTGTGTGTGTGTGTGTGTGTATCTGACATATCAGATGATTTTCTTCGTAAAACACTTTGAAGCTCATTTTAAAGACAAGTTGTAAAAATATGTGTTAACACAAAAGATGTGTTGGTTTGAACCTTCATTGCACAACATGTGACAGATCTTCAATGTGGTGACAGCTGGGGATTTCCTAGCGCTTCTGTCAGTGGTTTCGCAATAGACCGTTTCCAGATTATCTTTCACCAGTTCAACCACAGAAACCAAGCAGAAAGACCCGTGTCGTTTGCCTTTGTAGGATGGATCATATTGTTCCATCAAACAAATCCTGATGGCATTCAGAGATTAAAGTGACCAAGAGCAAATAATGACTCCATGATCCAGTTATGAAGACATTACAAACCACTCTGCACTAGTGGGGATTTTCTTCCTCTTGTATAAAAGTCATGCCAACCGGCAGGCCGAGACCCACTTCCTTGCTCTCACGTGGACTCTGTTTCGCATTGAGACGCAACGTTATAGTGGGCGAGCCTTCTTCCACTGACAGACTTCCTAAATTATCCTATTCCTCACCATGTAGTGCTTGAGTGTGTTGAGCATCGTAACCTCCCCAATAACCTCAGAGCTTGAATCCACTTCTTCAAGGGCAACGAACAATCCATTCTTCTCATACTCTGGTGGGAAAATGGGTGCATGTGTGATTAAACTGTGTGAACAAACAAAGAGATTTTCTTTAAAACAGTCATTCCCACCCAAAACGTTGGTAAATTCTACATAGACAAGACTCATAGCTTCAGAACTTGTTACCTACCAAGACAAACGTCCCTGAGGTGGCCGTTGTAGGGGAACCCAAACTTGGCCTTGAAGGTGGACAGGATTTTCTCTTTGACTTGTTCTACTGAGTCACAGCTGAGAGCGTTGACCTCCAGATGATCGCTGACCTCTCCGTCAGTGCCCACTGCAAACAGCACCTTCAGCTTCTGTAAACAATAAACAGCAATATGGACATGCTTAAGTGCTCATTACAGGGAATAACTTGCTGGATTTTTATGGCCACGCAAGATTCAATCAGCTATGTCAGAAGATATGTCCTTAATGGCAGGAGCTCATTCACTGCTTTGAGATACGCAGATTGCTCAGTCGGCGTACGAGTGCATGTGTGAATGCTGAATGCACACAGCTTCTTGTTGCAGTATGAGGCCATTTGTACCCTTCAGAAAACCACTACAATGACCAGTAATAATCAAAGGCTGATTGAAACAATGCTGGTTTCAGAATAAGAAAAATAAAGATTCCTCATATGTCAGGCTGCATTGTTGCTCAGCCGCTGTAAAGATTCTTTAGGGAAAATTGAGTGGTTACTAAAAGGCTTTCACAGCGGTGTTAACAGATAATGTATTATCACTCTATCTTACTTCCTTTCCACAGTTATGCAGCTAATGCAGACAGCCCAATGGAGATAACCCAATAGATAGTTTATGGACATTTGCAGTTTGTTTGCAAGCTGTTCATGTGTTTAATGTGTTAAAACCTGAACATAAAGACTTTGCAGGTGACAATTAGAAGAGTCTTGTTAATTTTACAGGTGTAGCTACTGTTGAACATGTAATACCACTTTCAACCTTTTCAATATTGTGAATAAAGATGTTGTGTCTTTTTAATGCACATCACTAACTTTGTTTTGTATTTGTGGTTTCTCGCCTCACAGGTTTTCATAGGTCATGGTTCCGCTCCTGCCTCCAATCATAGCATCAGCAGGTGCTGCTGTCATTATTATTATTATTAGTCCCATTACTATTACTGCCAGCATAAACCGCGGGTAGCTGGGTTTGTCGTTTACGTTCATCATTTTATTTGTGGGGCTTCGGAGGCCTGAATGGACGGGATGTTGCTGACTTCAATACGTTCTCTCTACATTCAGAAACTTTGGAGCTAGTGCTGCTGCCATTTGATAAGAGTCGGCAACATTGGGTTGGTTTGGGTTTTTGGGTTGGATCTTGCAAATATCTGCAGATTACTAACCCTTCTTTTAATTTTCCATCACAGGTTTACCCATATTATGAAATAACCAGGGCTATGTGTTAGGAACACTCACCAGCTCTGAGGAGTAGGTGCATTCAAAGTTAGCTTAGCTCAACATACACTGCTCACTGACTGTTTAATCCGAGAAATGCTGTGGCGCTCCACTTCCTTGAATTGAGTTTTCGTCGACGAAATTAACACTGTCTGGAACTATTCAGAACCTCTGTTCTGCAACTTCCAGGACATTTGTTTTTTATAATAACCATAAAGAAGCTCCTGTAAATAAAGCTACTGAAGTTGTCCGGTACCGGCCGCTGTGTACTTGGCACAATGTTGCAAACGTTCTCGTCTCGATAACAAAGTGAGTGTGTGAATTAGAAGATTTGGGGTGCTGTGTTTATGTTTAGTCAACAGACCGCTTATACAGTTCTTCGAACTGAGTTAGCCGGATAATTTTCAGGATGAGATTCTAGTTCCACAAAGCAAATTTGGCAAAATCACCATAGAAACACATCCAAAAACTTGAAACTGCTCCGGCGCAGGTTAACTGGATAAACTCGCCACTAACCCGGAAAAAAGGCCAGCTCTCTTCCACATTGACGAAGGAGCAATATAATAGTTAGATTAATATTTCATAGAGTTATTTCAGATCACACAGATCTGTTATCACATAACGTCATGACTTCCTGTACGAGCGCCATCGAAACATTCATTTTAGACCTTCTCTATGGTAACACCACACGCCACGGCCGAGAATTCACTGTCTCACAGACTGTCTGACACTGTCCTAAAAAACAGAACCAAGAATCGGGAAGTGTCAATGCACACATGACTAAACTTGTGACATACCAACACAGAGCAATATGCAAACACAAGAAAGTGTTAGCATTTAATTCCTGAGAATACCACAAAATGAACCTCTTTGCACCCAAGCAAACAGCTCAAATGACAATGCCGTGAGATGTAGAATGTGTTTATTTATATCTACCAGGGAAATGAAGTCCTGAGCCTGCCACAACAGCCAGTCCTCGCTGAGTGTGTACAGAGCTTTCCCTGTCACGCAGTCCACAGGTCCTTTAGCCGTCTGCTGCGTGAGAGCGCTGACCATCACAAACAGGTGCTGACCCACACTCTCCTGCACAAAACCAGAAACGGGAAGAGTCTGTTGGTGAAACTAGGCACAAAGGACACGGTGACTTTGTCACGAGCTCTTGGTGGTTTTAACCCGGTAATATAGTCTGTGGTATCTTTGTTTTTGGCTGTAAACTGCATGTAACATTAATGACCATCAACATGAATTAATAACTCTAGTCGTGATCTCAAATAGCCACTCTGAGCACCGCAGCACACGCTGGTTCACTCTGTTTTCTTTTTTTTGCAATACACATATCAACAGGGATTTAATTTAGTGTGAGGCCTCAGATTAGATTCACTACTGAACCCTCTAAATCTGTGATATCTCTACAGATGTAACCATGGTAATTTGGGTAAGCAGATGAGGCTAAGCGAGAATAGAATGTGGTTTATGAAATGGCTGAACTGACTTCTAGTTCAGCTGTGGGGCATTTGGTAAATAGGCTCCACGGACCTCAATGGAAGAACAAGGCATAATCAAAAGTCAATCACAGGACAGAAGTGCTGTATTATGGTGCAATATATATGAAGCCATGTTTTTAGCTCTCCAAGGCTGTATGGAAGCTAAATGCAAACAAGCTAAATCCCAATGTTAGCATGCTGCCATACTCACATGTTAACATGGCAATGTTTAGTGTATTATATTTACCATCTCAAAGTGGCTTGTTAGCATGGCAACACTTGCTTGTGGAAAATAAACAGAAATTTGAGCTGAGGTTGATGGGAGTATAATATAAGTTTGCGAGTGTAAATTCAAAATATATAAGAATATATTATTTTGACCTGATGGTGGCACAACATGAAAGTCATGGGATCCCCAAAGGTTTTATAAGTAATCATGAAGGAAACCAGGGCAATCCATTCAGATGGATATTTAAGCCTGTACCACGCAGTGGACCAACCGACTGACAGACATTGCCACCCCTAGATGCTAGCATGGTTAAAATAGCCAACTTAAAAGAGACATGAGAGCAACTGACTCTGAGGAAGCCATAAAGGCAGATGGACATCCAGTTGGTCAGCAGCTTCTCCACGGTAGACTCGGTGCGTCGGAGCATCAGTTTGGGCTGAGCGTTGCTCTTCTGCTGAGTCAGAGCCCTGAGCAGAGTCTCCATTATCTCAGTCAGGTACGACAGGTTGTGGTGGAGCGCCACGGTCAGTAAAGAAGCCAACACACACCTGCACAACATTAGGCAAAGGTGAGGAGACAACAAAAAGACGAGGACAGTATCAAGGAACCCAATGGCAGTTATCAAGCAAAAACACCAAACACCATCTGGTTTAAGTGACAGGATCCAGGCTACACTAGAGGGACCATGATCCGCAAGAAGGGAACAATAATGAAACAGCTAGATTATGAAATAGACAAGAGCAAGTCATGAAAATGCTCAACCACAGTAAAAGAACGGAAGATGAGTCGATGAAGTTTGGTGAGCAGAAAGCAACTGCATTTAACTACACTTCAGACATCTGTTATGCAAGACTGCCGGCAAGAGACAACCACACACAGAAAAAACACCCTAAACTGACTTGTCTTTCACGGTGAAGCTCTTCTGCTCTTCTAGAGCGTGCACCATAGATGTGAGAAACAGCTGGTCCTGGAGTAGCCTGGACAAGCCCTGGCAACCTTCGTCAAGTCGAACCTTCACCACGTCCTGATTTCAGGTCAAACAGAGCAACATATCAGTGAGAGTTACAACGTGGTAGCGACATCGACATCATCAGGGCTTAAACCTTACCTGGCCGATGTCTTTGATACACAACGCCATGAAGGATTCACTCTGAAACATACCAGTAGATAAAAAAGGTGGCTTTGTTAATCTGGGAGTAATGTTACTATACGTAGGTTGTATTTGACATCTCACAGCATCAATGTGTAGGATTTTCTTTCCAGCTGAAATGTACCTCTGGAAAAAAAATTCGGGAGGCAAAGTGCTTGTAGTCCAGGAAAGGAATTGCTCCAACGTTTTCCATCAGGTCAACTTTCTCCGTCTGCAGATCAATGAAACCTGCGGAAGACAGTGTGGCTGTTTTTGAATCGTGTGCGTTAAGTTGCTGAACCTGGCACTTCCCTACAAACTTTACCTAACAAAATTATCTAATTGTGAAACAAGCGTTTGTTTGCACGTAGACTGTGCTGCAATGGCTGCACATGCCAAAAGCCGATTACTATAAATGACATCAGAAAAGGGAACAAGCTTGAATTGACAAAGAGGAACTGTGCACATGTATGTATATATGTGTGTGTGTGTGTGTGTGTGTGTGTGTGTGTGTGTGTGTCCAAGTCCGTCATGGTGGAGTTATGTGTCGATGTTACTGTAAAGTGGAACAATGAGTGTATGATGAGATATGAAGCAGTTAACTACAATTTGTGATCACCGTGTTAGCAGGAAGCAAGGCATTGTCACCAAAAAATATATATATATGTATGTAAGTATAATCTTCAACAATTTTCTAAGAAACAATGTATGGATACCATTATTAAACGTTTCTCTACAATATTTCATAGTATGCCATCCAACAATATATGTAAATAAGAGGATTGTGATTGTGCTAGAGGAAAAGTGCATTCTCTTGACCATAGTGTTGGAAATGTTTTAAAACGTGTGATATGATACTCATATCACAAGTTTTACACCTCTTATCTTTAGGTATTTACGTTACTGTATCAACTGTTTTTCTACATTTGTTTTTGTCTTTTCTAAGCAGCCAAATTACTGTTGTCTCAAAAACAGATCTCCAAGAGCTTTGCTCGGAGCGTGGCAGATTTCTGGTTACCCAAGACCGCAAAAAGTACAACCTCAACGCTCGTACATCATTGTAGAGTTTGGAAGCAGACCTTTGTAGTAGTTTGAGCACATCTGCCTTCGTTTCCAGCAGTATTTTGATCATATTTAAGCATTTACGAAAGTAAAGTAGAAACGTAGATCATGAGAGAGAAGGAGTGGCTTCAAAAGGTCAACCTTGTCGAATGTCATTCCTGATGTCGAGCTCCAGGTCTTCCATATGCTTGTTCATCCTAGCCGTGAGCTTGTTCTGCTGGCCTCGGTAGAAGATCACCACCGCTGAGAGACCAAATCAAGCAGGGAAAGGTCATTTATCCAATTGAACAACAAAAATATGGATTTCTTTTTTAGGCTTTTAGTAGACGAAATGGGTCAAATCATTCAACCCCTCTTGGTTTTTATTACCAATAATGATGCAGGGTATCAGCAGAAGGGCAAGAAGAAGGTACAGATATGAAGATGTGCCATTCAATGTTACCATCTTGTCTCCATACTTTATCTGTAAAGAAAAAAGCGACAATCACTATATATTTGAATGGAATATTACAGAGAAAAAAAGCACTACCTTGGTTGGGTAACTATTGCAGGAAAACTCATACTTCTATTATATTTGGTAGCATAGTTTACCATTGATCCAATGAAATGAATATCTGATTACTCCATAGCATCATCTAGACTGGTGTGTGACCAACAAATTTACCAATAACTGTGGAAATATAGCGCTGGTTGTCCTTTGAATCTCGCAGATAAAAAAGTCTGTCTCATTATTGGTATGTTTGGCCTCCATGATGCAGGGGTATTCCTTTCCTTCCTTAACGCCCCACACGGACAACTCTGCCAGGGTCATCTCCAGTTTGTCTGCAATTTTCTGAAATTACAACAGAAACAAATTTGAAGTTTTATGTATCCATTTGTGGATGTGTATTAAAGAATATGCATTACCTGTAAGGTGATGCGCACATCTTCTCCTGTTCTTATGGAGGAGAAACTAGTGAACTCGGGGTCCGGATAGTAGTCTATTGTTGTGGAGCAGGCTACGGTTTGATTAGCCACTTTTAATAACACGGTGCTGCCCAAAGTCTTTTGGTCAGCTGCAGGGGTGTCATAGGTGAGATTCTGAAGAAAATAACACAAAAAGAAAAACCCTGTGTTATTTAGAGTAGCAAGCACGCAAGGAGGTGTGAAAAGGCACGCAGGGGACACGCAAGGGGCTGTTGCGTCTGCGTTTCCTTGCGTCACTCTGAAAACGCAGAAGCATAAACTAGGCTTTACAAATGATGACAGCCTCCTGCTGAGAAAGCTTTTTAATGAAAACTCTTAACAGGAAAAACGCCAAAAAAGATTGAGAATAAGCCAGCAACAAGACATTTTGATTTATTCATGCTATCAATTCTCAGATGAACGTCAAAATACCCCAAAACAATGTGACAATGTTTGAGGTTAAATGATGCCATGTAACATGACATACTGCCGCATAAGGAAAGGGCACGTTATAGCATGATGTCACATGCAAAGCATATACAGAAACAAAGTGGGACGTAATACATGACATGCCTCACTCCACATGTTTGTGCGTAGTGTGTAACAAAACGTAACATAATCTACCATTAGATTACCCAATACTTTTCATTATGTAAAACGACAGCATGTTTATCCTGCAACATAATTAATGTGAGACAACAACACTATGGCAGTCTACAGGCTCACCTGACTGGTTCTGCTCCTGGGAGCTGTGACTTCCTGCAGGGCGTGGCTGTGCATGATCCCTTCCACAAACTCCAGGTAGGATCCTGTGAGTGTTAGCTCCCTCTTCCCACTATTGGACACAGAGCAGCAGCCAATCAGAGAAGATGTTGTTTGTTTGGGTTGCAGGGCTCATGTATCTTTGTAGGGCTAAATAGTTAATGGCCAATGGCAACTTATCAGCGTTCTAATTTCTGCAAAGCTATAAAGCAGAGAGATCATGAAAGCCTGAAATTATGGTAAAAATACATCTGTGGCTAGTAATTTTATAAAGGGTTACCTATATATTACAATCTCAGATTAAATCTTATTGTGGCTCCTGGAAGCTTCAATGTTCTCTACATCCTACAATATACAAAATATTAGGTTTCATGAATCATCAATTATCAACTAATAATTTTATTAAAACCTCCTATTTCTGCATGAGCTCTAAACCAGAGAGATCACGATAGCCTGAAATTATTCATCTATGGCTAGTCATTTTATAAAAGGGGTTACCTATGTATTACAACCTCACTTTAAATCGCATTGTGGCTCCTGGAAGTGTCAATGTTCACTACATCCTACGATATGATGAATAACATTTTTTTATTCAAATTCAATTCTATATGATAATGCCGTCATGCTTTATGGTTCTGGGATCATTACATTTTTTATTTCCATGTTCTGAACAAATTTACATCAATTGTTTTTCAAGCAACAGTGTAGAAATACAGAAGTGGGCCTCTCAGCTGTGCAACTAAAAAAAGGAAGCGGCATGATGGTGAAAGACCATTTTTGGGAAGTGGCGTTCTTTGCCCATAAGATGACCCTCAACTCTTAACTTACTAACAATGTTTCCTAATATAAGTCGCACCAGAATCGTCGGTGAAAAATCACTGGAGGCCAATCCCAAAATAGCCAACTAAAGGTTTTATCGCTCTTTTTGAAAGACTTGTTGACAATACTGTGTAGAAGATTTGTAATTGTCAAAAGTATAAAATCAAGTTAGTTATGATAACCATGGTGAAGACCACAATGTGTTACTCCCCTACTAATTAAGCCACGTGCGTGTGTGTGTGTGTGTGTGTGCGCGCATGCATACACATACCTGATCCAAGTGGTGCTTGGTACGATGTTGGTGCAGGACGGAGATGACTTGTAGGTGATTGTAGCATTGCCGTGGCAACTGCCGTCTGAGAGGAGAGCGCATACTTGGACAGTGCCTTTATTATCGACACTGGGAATGTGGAACGTCAGTTTCCCATCAGTCTTGTTCCATACAGGAGACCTGAGAGGGGAAACCAGTTATTCTCACTGACATCAAGAGTGAGAAAATAACACTCACATTTTGACGCTCTTATGTGGCTTGGAATGAGTAAAGACCTTTTTTTCCCTCAGTAAGATGGAGTTTTATAGTAGAAAGATGAAAACATGATGCTGAAATGGCTTGAAACAGTCCACTGCTGAAGCAGAAGCCCAGCCCGATTCATGACGCTTAGGCGGACCCAAAATGTCCGCCTAAGCAACAGTGCTGCAGAGAATTCTACTTAAAAGGGAAAAGGCACACGTTTTGAGGCTTTCCTAAATGAAAAAACTGGGCATGATCAACAGCTGCAGAACAGCTGCACCAGTGACAAGAAGTTTTCTGACTTTCTGCAACACAAACTTGAAGTTTATAATGACATCCATGAACCATGATGTTATCCTAATGTCAGCAGAATTACATAAAAACCAAACAAAAGAGGAGCCACATCACACAAAGAAAGAAAAAAATCCAGCTTCACTTTAGGAAAGAAGAGAGCACATAGTATTGACCAATTGTCACAAGCACGTTTTTAAAATAATAATAATTAAAATTGATCTTTTAAGCCTGATTTGAGGCGCTGGTAAACTGACTCTAGTGGAAGGCAGTTCACGTCCGCCTGGATCTTCACTCCGGTCACGTCAATGAGGTTGTAACCGGACAACACTGCATGGTTTCTGCCGTAGAAAGACACGCTACTGGGAGTGATGGAAGAGATCCCTGGTGTCTGATATTAAAAAACATAAACATCATTAGTTTCAATCTGAATGTGAATGAGGTGATTAGATGACGATTATGTGTGAGAATTTAGGTTCAGACTGACAGAAAGGTTTATTCCTGACTCCATCATTTGGCAAACTTTTTCCTGCAGATAGAACAGAGGGGAGAGAATGAAGCAGGTTCACATTACTTACACTGTAAATGGAGCCAACAACTATACAGTCAGAGACATCAATCTTCAAAAAGCTCAAAATGAAAGCGGTGTTCATGCTCTGGAGTTCAAATGTAGCACTTTAACACCTGTATGGTGTCTGGAAAAGCCTTGTGTACAATAGATAATACATAAAAACATGCGTATTTACATCGTCCCCTTCTCCATTTGCCCAAGAGCAGCCATCTTTGCTCCAGCCACATCCAGCCTCGATACACGTTCGACACCTGAAGAGGAAACAAATGACACATTTTTGCTGATTGAAACTCAAATCATGATGACACAAACCACATGTTTGTAGTACTGCTTATTGTGTGTTTGTCCGATAATGAAACATGGAGATACTCTGTACTTACAGGACAAAAGTTGGTGTTCCCTTGATGTCAGAGCAGCTGGACAGCTTCAGCTGTTTGTTGAATAGTGTCTTCCCAAGTTTAAACTTCACTGTGAACAGCAGCCCTGTTGGGTCATAATGATGTAACATGTTGACTTTTCCACCTTACACGACTCTTGTGAAAGCGTGAAAATCATTGATCGACAGGGAATTAATTCACTAGATTATTATATGTAGAGCTCACTGACCTTCAGCAGGAAGTGTACTATTTGAAAGGACGCAGGTGCATCGTGGGAACAGCGGAGGAGGGTTTTTTGTGCCACAAAGCTCTCCGGAAATTGCGGAAAATTGACAGGCAAAGTTAGACGCAACCTTCTGGCCCACAGTGAGGTGAGTCTGGATGTGAAGTGTGATCTGATAGAGGAAGGATAAGAGTGTTTAGGAGAAACATGAGACACTCCCAACTGACTGCAGTTAAAGCGTTTAGGTGGTCTGTACCTGTCCAGTGGCGTCCTTTGATACTTTGTGGGACACCATTCTCGGTTGAGAATAATCAGGAATCGACACCCAGTCGGAATCTTGGCATTCATCCTCGAATTTGCAACTAGGAACAGAAACAATATGTGAGTTTATGATTGATTGAAAGCTTCAAAACCACATGTTTCCCTGACCTTCTTTCAGAGCCGCACCAGACGCAGTATGGATCCTGCGCAGACCAACACTTCTGCACATCTGTGTATATGCTGCACTTTGACACGGGAACACGCTTCATCTACAACACAGTCACATGTTAATATACAGTCTAGTTATATTTTACATTTTTATAATAATAATAATAAACATTTTGATATGCATGCATGTACAATGCACCTACCTGGTTCTGTAATGGCATGTACACATGTTTACGATCCACTTGATCCAGATACATTTTGGGAAACACTCGGCGGTCGTCAACGGCCCTGTAGAGCACTCTGGGACAGGTGGGGCGATAGTTCTGGTCCACGGAAAGCTGACGACAACAACAACAACAACAACAATGTAGTTTTGTTACGTTTCTGATTGACCGTCAAAGGGAAACAATTAGGTTTGATCCATTCAAGAATGAGCATTTATGTTTGAAGGACGGCGTAATCTGCTACGGCTAATTAGAATTTGGACGGTTGGGTTTGGGCGACCAGGTAACTTGTAAGGATTTTTACAACCAGATTCTCTGCATCTTAAATATCTTTAATAGTGATAAACAGACACTGTGTTGCCCTCGGTCACCACTAAGAACTAACAGCTACTATGGAAACACAGTGTTTCTGTCAGTATGTTTGCATCATGTCACTTCAACTACCAAAACACAGAATGTGGTTGAACTATATTATTTAGCAGAAATGTCCTTGTGCCTCTTCTTCCTCACGCTCACCAGTGTAAATGATGATTTTCCAGGTTCTGTCTTACCTCACTTACCCCTTTGAGAAGCAATCACCTGACCACACACCTGTCTGCACAGCTGAACCTAATTTTCCTTAATCACTTCTGGTGCTTATTAAAAGCAGCTTTTCGATAGCCTTATTTACCATGCTGCCGTAGATGTGCAACTACTTTTAAATTCTTTTTTAGAATTGAGTTTGATACTAGTTAACCTTCTGTTTGACTTGCATCTTGCCAGGGGAACTGCCCTCCTTTCTCTGACTCACACCTGTTGGTAATCGCTGAACGACAAATATTTAAAGGGATATTTTCGGTCTTTTGAAAGTGTACTGCTGGGGACCGGGGCAGCAATGAAACGTACTAGGGTACCAAAAAATAGACCACCAATAGAAAAATCAGTTCATTAGCAGTTTATCAAGTGTATCCTGTATTAACAATAAACCAATTTACTGTTTTAACCTGCAGCTGTTTTGTTGGTTTATTCTCTTTGCCAATGTCACCAGAAACTGTTCAAATAAAAAATATATTTTACCTCGCAGTGCTTTTTATTGTTTTTTCCACCCCAATGGAGCCGATGGCTTTGCCATGAGTCTAGATTCAATTCTAAATCATTAATAAAAAAACAATTTGGTATGTCATATTTTGGACCAATATTTACAGACCAAAAGGTTTCTATGATTGTTCTAGTTATTTATAGGTCCCCAGCTCACACATTCTAACACTATCATCTTTAACAACAAAAAAACAACCCATTAACACTGCATTGTTTTTATCCACTAGCTGTCATGTGTCCTGCCCTATGCGCGACATTAGCTGCCGGGTCAAAAGACAGGCCTCTGCATTGCAGGGAGACACGTAGGGTTTGGTGAAAATGAAGCTCAGCATGAAAGAGCCTATTGTGTCAGGCAGACGGTTACTGTAAAGTGCTTCCTGACTGATGTTTATTATATATATATAAATAAATAACAATAATCATAATAGATTTTGTATTTAAAGTATTTATACACACCTTGATGAGCTGCCCGTCTTCTGTCCCGATGAAGAAAACCATCCAGGCCTTCTGTCTCACTGCCAGAACAGAGGTCATGTAGTTCTGCTTGTAGAGCACGGCCATTGGCTTCAGAATCTTTGGCTAGAGACAAACAACACTCAAATTAAAGTCAAATGCCGATTTTAGCACCATCTCTATAGCCTTAAAACACATATGAGCCTCATGAACCTCTCACCTTTTCATTACAGTTTTTCTTTTTTAATTCAGTGAGCAAACCCTCATCAATTTTGTGCCTTCATTTCACCCTTAAAACGCTTTGTTTATCATGAGTTCATACTGTGATTGTTTTCAGAATGTAGGACGTCAGTGCGCAAAATGAGCCCACAATTTAATTTGTGTAACTTGGAAAAACACATTTAATCCAAAATCTATGAAACGACCCACCGTCCGGTGTTCCTTATCTTTGCAGTCAACGTGGAAGTCTGGATCATTACAGGATCCGCTGAGGTCCGGGCTGATGTCAAACAGCACCAGCTCGGTGGGGGTTTGTCCTCCACCCACGCGGAACACGCCGCTCCACAGAACCTGCGGCCCTCCGGGGATCACCGCGGAGGCGAGGAGCTCGCTGCCTTTACCCCCATCACCTCCAGGGATGCTGAGCGTCGCGCTCCGGAGAGAGCGGAAAGTCTCCTTTTTGTTTTTTTGTACCCAGAGCCAAATTAGACGGACTTTGTTGTTCTTGTCACTTGAGGGCAGGTTGGAGAAAAGATAAATGCTTGAGTTGATCTGAAATCCGTCCACAAACTTGACATTGCCGTTGATTCGTTGGATTGAAGGGGTATCATGACTGTCCACCATAGAGAATATATGTCCTGTCTGATTGTGTTGCGTATTATGGAGGTACACAGCGTCTGGTTTCGGTACGCAGTGGGGCCTTTGCTCATCTTGCTGATTGGCCGTCAAAATGTAACTCTTGTTTCTTTCCTCCGCGTCCACCAGGAAGCCGACGGACGCGCTGTCTGGCCACATGGACCCCACCTGGATGTGCTCCTTGTACTGCACATTGGAGATGTTCTTCAGGTTCAGCACCTCGCAGTAACCGCACGCAATCACCCCGCAGATGACCAGAGACTCGTTCTTAACAAACGGCAACAATATGTGGACACCAAACGTTGCGTTCTCCTCGTCCGTCTCAGCAACCCGGGAAAAGTGCTCCTCGTTCGTCTGATGCGACCCTGTCAAGACTCCTCTCAGAGTCAGACTGTGGACCTGAGTCAGGTCGTGGCTCAGCTGGTACAGCGTCTTCTCCGTAGCGACGTACACCGTGTCGGAGGCCACGGCGAACCGGCGGATGTCTCCATCAAAGGTGAAGCCTCCGTTCTCCTCCAGGCACCGACCCGGATCTCCCCACAGCGCCAACAACAGACTGGGCAGCAGCATCATATTGTGGCAGCACAGCACTCACACACCGACGGTCTTCATGGCACGCTGCTCTCCTCCACGATGTGACAGGAGTCACGCGTGGTCCTGCTGAAAAGAGAAGTGCTGCCACTGGGTGGGAGGGCGCGCACAACCGACAAATGACGCGCGTAACTTGCCGACTTCCGTTTACGCTCATCGGCATTTGTGCCACTTTTTTTTTTACCTTGTTTGTATTGTCGTAGTCGGACTGCAAAGCAGTTGCAGACAATGAGAGCCTCCTGCTGAGAAAGCTTTTAAATTAAAACTCTTAACAGAAAAAACGGATTCAGAATAAGCCAGCAACACGACGTTATCATTGATTCGTCCTATCAATTATCAAATGAACGTCGTCCCTAAAATGAGTCCATAAAATAGATTTGCATTGATTTGCATCGCGTATTTGCTGCTGCTCGATACTTTTTAAGTCATTCAACGTTCTGCGTTCTGTCATCAAAGAGTCAATAAGCTGCTTAATACTCAAACTAAGGTCAGAACCCGCATCTCAAACATAGATGCACTAAAGCAGCGATTCCCAAAGTCAAGAATGCCGCAGCCGAATATCAAATCTGTAAATCTTTTGCGGCCCACCCAAACCTTAATCACAACTCTGATCAAAACATAAACTAGGGATGATTAAATTACCTTAAGAATTTAACCGATTAAAAATGTATTAACCGACAATGTATGTTTTGTATACCATTTTCTCCGGAGCTCATATATATTTACTTTAATACTACAATAGGGCGCCGCATTTGACATATTTTTATATTAATTTCAAACTTTTCAAAATTGAAAATGAAAAACATTTTATTTATTTATTGTAAATGACCTCTCGCGGCCCACACTTTGGGAATCGCTGCACTAAAGTACTAAAGTAGAGCACATTCGACATCTAGTGTGAGCGTTGGGAAGCGTTATATTTTTGCTGTTAAATGTCACCGACCAAACAAGTCAATGCAATAATAGAAATGCGACTAAGGGACAGATCTCTCCAACATAATAATACAATTCTTATTAATATTGATTCTAAACCAAAATCACAGGATTCGCTTTTTAAATTAACTTAATGTAGCCGAGCGTTTATGGTGCGCCTATACTTTGTGTTAATAATAAAACAAACAAAAATACGGAGCTCCGGTTCTGCGCCATCCGGCCGAGTTGAACACATCCTCTACTTCCTCTTCTTCCATCTTCTCCTCCACAATAAAAGCACCCACACCGGAACATTTCTGCAATGATAGCTTACATACCTCCCCACTCCCATAAAGAAACGTCCCCGTTTCTAAACTAAACTTGAAATGTTACACAACCCCCCCCCCCCCCCCCCCTCCAGCAACATGTCTTCATAACACAACATTTAACAGTAAATAATATCATACATTCTTCATCCCCCACTGCAGATCCTCCCGAAAATACGCCCCACTAATAAGGCATGTGCAGCTACATGACGAAAACATGTCAATCAACATATTTACACATGTAACATCAGCTAGCGATAAGTGACAAAGTCCCTTAAATATGCTCACAAATCTGTCTCACAACTCTGAATGAGTCCTGGTCTGTTGTGGTTCACCGTTTCCCGTAACCAATGCAGTCACTGTGCCAATAGTGACCCGTGGCTCCTCCACTCTACTGTCCTCCGGAGACGCTTCATCCGTGAGGAGAAGCTGGGAGGCTACCGGAAGCACCAGCAGGCCATAGCAAGGTATACGGTTTCAATCTGTCATAATGGACCACTTGCTCCGGTCCGTGGAGATCCAGCGGGCTGCCAGTACGATAGATGAGTCCCTGTTCTCATTGAGTGTCCAACACAGCCAGGACCCTGTAGGGTCGCTTCCAGTGGGAGCAAGTTTCAGACGGTCCTCCGTAGGATTATGCAGCGATACGAGATCCCCTTCCCGATACGGATGGTAACGTGCCCTTCTATCATAGTACAGCTTTTGTTTTTTGTGGGCATCCGCACCATACTGTCTGGCATCACAAACAGCCATCTACAGCCTTTCTGCCAGAGAGGTCGCAAAGTCAGCGCGACACAGAGGCAAGTTCATGTGAACCATCTGCGATGGCACCAACACCCTCACCGGAACACAAGCTTCCCGTCCATGGGTTAAAAAATAAGGGGTGTAGTTTGTGAAAGCATGAACAGATGTATTCTAGGCATAAGTCACCTGTTTCAGATAGTCATCCCATTCACCTCTGCAGGAAAGCAATGCCTTGGCCAGTTGGTCAATGAGATTCCGATTAAATCTTTCGACCATGCCATCAGATTTGGGACTATACGGTGTGGTGCGTGTTTTGTTAATCACTAAAAGTTGACACAGTCTTTGAATAACGCCAGTTTCAAATTGCTGGCCCTGGTCACTGTGAACTACCTCGGGAATGCCATGCATCAGCACGTAATCCTCAAACACTGTGCTACTGATAGGGCTGTTTGATTATGAAGAGCATACAGGTTCACAAACTTGGAGAAGTACATCTGACATGGTTGACACAGTTAGCATCACTGTTGAATGTCTTTGAACATAGAGGGCTAGTAACACGTTAGCCTCTGTAGGATATTAGAAACAAATACACGATCCGGTTCATAAAATTAATAACAATGCATATAGTGTACACCAGAATACAGCCATGATTCTGAAACTGTGTAATCAATAAAGTATTGACAATATTGTAAAACCACTGTAATTCTGCAACTGTAATAGAATAATACCAATGTGCAGTTATGATTGTATTTGATGTAATGTAATCAACTGGAATGCATGCATGTAATACTTGCACAACAACTGATATTGACTAAGGGTCATTCGAAATCCGAGTTACATTGAAGACCACTCCCAGAGGTGTGGACACTGACTTTCACACCTTTAAGCATTGTTATAAATACCTGTAGGAACCATTGTTCTCGAGTTCACTGGTGGAGGCTACAGACGGGCACTAGGGATGGTCAAAAGGACTGACCTGGGGCCTGTTGGTCGCTGAGACCAGCGGCTCCTCAGCTGAGATGTTCTTTTTACCACAACGCCATCTCCTTTATTAAATACATTTGATTTTAACCTTTTGATCAGCGATGACCTCTGTCCGTCCGGCGTTTCTTCATTTTTGAACACAACACCTCGCTCGTTCCCATACTCGTTCCGCTGAGAAATGTGCCGACACAGGACCACCTTAAGGATGCTGCAGCACATCTGGTACAAGCGATACGGCACGACCACCTTATACTGAGCTCCCCCTGTGAGGTTGGAATTCACTCTCCGGCAGAGGAGGCCATTCACGACAGTGAGCCGAGAATATTCAGTCCACAACTTCGAGCTTCCTCTCATCTGCCCCCGAGGCGGTCGAGAATCCCCCCAATTCAACACTGTAGCAATATCCAGATCGGCTTTTTGCAGCTCCTTCAGCCCAGTCCTATCATGTGACGGTGTATGTATAAAAGACAGATCATTTGTCTCCCCCCATCCGGTTTCAACGGCTGCCTATGATGAGGTCAGAGGTCGGGACGTTCCGCGTAGATGGCTGTGTCAACTGACTGTCGGCTTGGGGAGTCCCTGTCTCCCTGTCTGAGCCAACAGCATTCACTAATGTGGTGACCTCTGGTGAGTCGTCATTCCCCATACCTAACCCTGGATCCTGTGGTCGCCGTGAGAGAGCATCAGCATTGGTATGCTTTTTACCATCCTTGTGTGGGTCATTCAACAGGGATCCAGCTCCAATAACCACCTTGCTCTTCTCCCAGTGGGATCTTTGTCAATAGACAGAATGCTGCGGAGGCCCAACAGAGGTTTATGATCGGTTATCACGATGAAGCCCAAGAAACACCACATGATCTTGGGCTAGGTGGCACTTTTTAGGGTTTAGTTTGAGACCTGCTACGTGGATCCTGGAGAAAACTTCACGCAGATGGAGAGATGGCTCTTAAAGGTGGGGCGGTATATCAGCACATCATCAAGATACACCATACGCACCCGTTACGCAGTCCCCGTAACACCAGCTCCATCACCCGCTGAAACGTTGGTCCGGTCAGGTGAGTTGGTCCGGCCCATAGGCATTGACCGCCACTGGTAGAGTCCCCTGCTCGTTGTGGAGGCTGTTTTTTCTCTTCCACAGCAACCTCAACCTGTCAGTAGCCATTAGAGAAATCTAATGTGCTAAACGACCAGGAGTCTGCTAACACATTGTAAGAATACGTGTTCAAGATTTGGAGCCTGGTCGGGGTTATCAAAAATTCAGCCGAATGACTTCTCTCGTTCTGGAAAATTTATTTGTCAGATCACAGGTCAAGTATCAGCGCTGCGTTTGCAAAGGCAGGAGCAGTTCAGGCAGCACACAGGCCGGAAGAACAACTAACTAACATCAGCAAGAACATCATGTTTTATAACCCTTGAAAGACAGAGAAGGAAATATTTCTATTGGCCCTAAACTGGCGTAGAGGAGGACCTTCCACCTCCCGCATCTAAGATCCGGTCACATCCAATGTCCAGACTCCTGACTTAACGTAAACATCGTAAACAGAGTGTGTATGTTGAATAGTGTTGGTGTGTCTCTAACCCCCTTTGGCTGGTAAATCTTCTAGTTGACCCGCAGACCTTACATTCCTCAGCCAGGACAGAAACTGACTCCCCATCCTGTCAGACTCGTGTCTGCCTGCTTGGCAGATCCTGCTTACCCCCTTACTTAACTCTTAAATCAAGACAAGACAGCAAACCCCCAACTAAGCCCATGAAAATAACTTTTGATTATCAATTCCCCCTTTTTACATAATTCATTATGTAAACCAAAAAAAAAATCAAAAGAAACCACCAATCTAAACGCTAAATATCTATATCAGTGAATACGGGTGAATGCAGCAGTCATGGAAATCCCTAAACAGTACAAAAAATCTAAACCGAGTATAATAGACACACAATACATAGAAATATCACACCATCTACGTGTATGCATCCACTATATATGATGTGTGCAACAGTTAGCAGATCACGCGGACAGGAATGTTGAACCTAAAAGGATTTCTTCTTCGGGTCCCTCGAAGTCGGTTCTTACCATACCTATCTCCTCTCCAATCTCCTCCGGCCCTAACAATTGGATCCTCTCATGTAACAAAGCCATCTGGTATGGCAGGGGTATTTTAGCATCTATTGCAGAGGTGATGCGTCGGAGACATAGTTGTCTGATAAAGGGGATGCAGCAGCATCCACAAAAACCACTATTGCGATTACTAAGGTCAGAAAAACTGACAGTAAGAAGCCCTTCCATTGTCCAAAGTATTTACCAAACCAATTACCGACGGTGCCGTCTATACCAGAGTGTTCAGCTAATTCAACAGACATGGCTCTTAGTCCGTGTAATGGTCTAGTGAAGGATCCATCTGGGGCGGTGTTATTGGGGATAAAAGTGCAGCACGCTTGGCCAAACATCGCACACACTCCTCCTTTTTCAGCTAATAACATATCCAAAGCCATCCGGTTCTGGTAAGTCATCAATGAGGTGGCCGATAGTTGGCTGTGCACCCCTTCCAGAGCATCTCTTGTCATATTGGTGAGCCGCTGGATATTGAAATGTACATAATTTAGTCGATCCACATTTTTGTTTACAGTTATAAAAGGGAACAATGATTCCCATCCGGCCGCTATCTGATCCGTTAACTTGTATTGATCAGGTACCCCTCTCGGCACACTATCACACAGAGCGTGGTTACTTCTGCAACTTTGTATGGACCTTCCAAGCGGGGATCAGTCCAACTGAATCTGGCTACTTTACGTAGTACCCAGTCATCCACCTCCACTGGTGCACACTCTCCTTCTTCTTCAGAAAGGATCTCTGTCACCTGTTGAGAGATACTCATCACAGTATTATTACACATTCTCATATAGTCAGATATTTCCACATGTTGGTACTGCAATGGGCTGACAGTGATAGGCAAAGTGGTTGTTAACGGACAAGGCATCTTTCTTCCCGTTAATACCTCATGGGGGCTTATCCCTAACTTAGAGTTAGGACATGATCTTATCCCATACAGCACTATCGGCAGGGCTGCCACCCACGTCAGCTTCGTTTCAGCACAGACTTTAGCCAAACCTTCCTTTATGGTTCTGTTAGCTCTCTCAACTAGCCCTTGAGACTGAGGATGATAAACTGCCCCAAATTTATGCTTGATCCCAAACGTTTTCTCTATTTCTTGTAGTTCAGCGTTCGAGAAGTGTGAACCATTATCCGATCGTATGACTTCTGGAATACCAAATCTGGGTATTAGTTCTCTGGTCAGCCATTTTACTACGTCTGCTGCTCTTTCTGATGTTGTGGGGATCACCTCCACCCACCTAGAAAAAGGATCAACGCATACCAACAAATACCTCTTGCCCTCAACTTGGAAACTTCCAAGTCCAGCCTTCAGTGTTAATGTCCACTTTTATTGCTCTTCAGCCCAAAAGCAAAGCAGAGGGTGGGAGACATGTCACAGACACTTGCAGATAAAACTCAGCTCATGCTCAGTTTGATCCAATCTATTCATTCATTACTGATAGATCACCAACCTCTCATGGTTAGCGTATCCAAATGTAAGGGTGTACTACCTGTTGAACATTACAGGATGACCGTCTGTAACAAGTTTCCATATTTCGGGTACTGGTGCTATAAATGTTCCTTTGATCAGACATTTGCTTCCATCATCAAGATACTGTATCAAGTGTATCGTGCACTATACACTCAATAGCAGCACTCAACAATTTACCGCCCATCTCTGAATTTAGGAGAAAACTCGAAAAACTACAAACATTAATCCAAAAAATGGACAATATATACAACAACTCTCCTAATTCCTTATCACCTTCATTCCTCATTTAAATCTTACACAACCTTATCTCTTAATTTTCAATGACTGATTGTCTTGCCGTGGAAAGTGTGAACGCGTTTGACTGTAAGAACGCAACTATTCCATGCGATGTGTGCACAACAGTCTGGTGTTCCATTGTTATATGGGCCGTTTCAATCAACGCTCTTCCAATAGCAGCTACGTTTCTGACACACGAGGGATACCCTATTTCCACGTTATCCAGCTTACCACTATAGCACATCAAAACCTTACGATCTATGTTACCCTCCCCCTTTTGAAACAGAACGGAATTCACAAATCCGTTCTTTTCACAACATCCAGATGGATGCGTCTCGAGTAGTCAGGGGGGTGAAACGTGGCTGCGCTGGCCATGGCCTGCTTGGTGGCAATAAATGCAGTCTCCGCCTCCCGGGTCCACACCAAAGGCTCTGAGTAGTTTTTATAGCCTGCACCCAATATTAGCGCCCTCAAAGGAGCCACCTGCACCGAGAAATCAGGTATAATATTCTAGCTCCATGTTACAAGTCCTAAGAATTTCATCATTTCTCTAACCGTCGTGGGCCGAGGATGTTGCAAAATGGACGACTTCTGTGTGTCAGTCATAGCTTGCCCTGATGGTGACACAATTCTCCACAGAAAATTCACCTTCTGTCTCCCAATCTGCAATTTCGATTTAGACACTTTGAAGCCGTTTTCCTGTAACCACTGCAGAACCGTTCTGGTAGCGGACATAATCGTTTCTGAACTTGTCCCTGCTAGCAGGATGTCATCCACATATTGTAGTAAAACAACTCCTTCTGGTAGTTCCAACTCGGCCAAAATGGTCTTCAGAACATGGTTAAAAATCATAACCGCGTATATGTATATTGGCGCCCCTTATACGTAAACGCAAACATTTGTCTCGAGCGCACAGCTAGAGGGACACAGAAAAAAGCATTCGCCAGGTCAATGCAGGTGAACCATCTTTTATCAGGGCCTATTGCATTTAACATTGTATAAGGATTTGGGGTGTCATAGTGAGTTGGTACTACAACTTTGTTGACGAGCCTCAAATCATGCACCATTCTATAGTCAGGCTTTCCGGGTTTAGGGACCGGGTTAATCGGGGTATTCCAGGGGGACCCCGTCCTCTCCAATACACCTGCCTGCAGCAACACTTCAATTGTTTTTTCTATCCCTGCGATTTGTTCCTCCCTTAAGGGGTACTGAGGACGGTAAATTGGGACCGTTCCGTTTCTTAATTCAATTACCACTGGGGCCATTGGAATCAATCCCACATCAGCTCCCCCTTTTGTCCAAAATGTATCAGGAAAATCAACTAGCATGAGCTGTGTGTTCTCATGGTCAGTATTTTCCCTACCATGTGTGCGGCTTAGCAGGTGTTTCTCTGGTATAAGTTTTACTTCTGAGGTATGTGCAATATGGTACATGTCATTAGCCTGAGAGTAATGTAAGTTAACATTTTAAGTGGGCACCCAGTCCGTGGCATCAACCCCCGCTTTAACCATTGGCCCCATGTTCTTGGCTTCTCCTCCGCTTTGGATGAGCAAGGTGATGTGAGGAGCAGAGGTCTCTTGTAGCGCATATAGAACTTGTAACTCAGAGGTTAGTTCCACCGCAGCTGCCACACCTTGTTTCCCCACATAGATCTCTCGGACCTTAACAGCAGGATGTCCATGGACCTCGCTTTCAAACTCAAGTCCACTCCACAGGGTGTCATAGTTCTCATCAGGAGACAGCGAATAGTTCATCGTGCAATGAGGAGGATCCGCAGGTGGTTCAGTCGGGTGTAATACCTTGAACCATGGGCCCCAACGGCGGACAGTCTCATGCAGAACAGTTCCATCATAGTCCTCCACTCTCCCCCACCAGACCTCTGCATTCAGCGTCTGTTGAACTTCAGCTTGCAGCAACTGGTGGCCATAAGAGTGGGGTGTGGCACATCGTTGCTGTGTCCCATCCGGGAATGTTACAGTGATACATCCCTTCGTCATTTGCATAATGATATTTTGGGAACACAAAATGTCTCTTCCGTTGATTGTCAGAGTCACCATGGGTTCTGGGAACAGGTTACCGTCAGCCGTCGGATCTGGGCACCCCTATGGCATTTGCTGATGACCTGGGGCCTGATGCCGCAGGCTATCGTCGTGGGGTCGTCGTGGCGCAGGGGTTAGAGAAGGTGTGCTGGGAAGCACAAGGTTGGTGGTTTGATTCCAAGCTGCCCCATGTAACATGTCGAAGTGTCCCTGAGCAAGACACCTAACCCCTAATTGCTCCCCAGGCAAAAATGTGAAAAAGCCATGGGTTTAAAGTGTAATGTAAGTCGCTTTGGATAAAAGCGTCTGCTAAATGACCTGTAATGTAAAAAAATGTAATATTACCCTGTTGTAGTGTATGTGGTGCTTGTGGTGGGTAGATATCATAAGGGTATTGAGCTGGGTTGGACTGAGGCCTCTGACCCTGAGGTGGATGGGGGCATGCGTCGGACCAATGTCCAAGCTGCCCACAGCTGAAACAAGTATTCTGTCGTTGTCTAAACTGCCCTAAATTGTTTGGAACTCGGCCACGATTTCCCCCTACCCACTGTCTTTTCGGTTGCCTGAAGCCACCGTACAGTGGGGCCCCCATCATGTGTTGTGGTTGCGGGGCATAAGGTTGGGGATAGTAAGCCTGTGGAGGAGTGTACACGGCCTGTTGTGGCTGCTGGCAGGCTGGCGCACATGGGAAGGGAGGGGGGTCTGGATAAGGGTCATATTGAGGTGGCCCTTCCCCCTGAGATGGCGCTGTTGTTTGGGTCATCTGTTTGGCTTCACTCTTGCCCTGGTTCACCTTCTCTCTGCTTTACTCCAGCTGTGCTTTCGCCAATTGTAACTGAATATTGTTTAATTCACCCTTTTCCTTATCATATTTTTCTCTGCTCCGGTCCACATAGTGTTTAATCTGTGAGGACCAAGCATCAAAATTCATGTCAGACAACCCCACTATTCCTCTTAGTTGGGTCTTCATTGTCTCCGAGACAGATGACTCTATGGCGCCGCGAAAAAGAAGCTTGGTTCTGTGATCATCCATGACATCTTCCCCTAACTTGTTGTCCCATAATTCTCTGACTCTCCTTAAATAACTATTTCCACCCTCACTGTCGTGTGGGGGAACATAAGTGAGTTCTGTGGTAGCCACCTTCACAGGATATTGGAGTCTGAGCTTTGGCCAGAGCACTGACACCCAATTTGCCAGAGGCTCCCCGTCAGGGAGGTCAGAGGTCCTGGCTTCCCCCTCTAACTTCTGGAGGTCAGCTAGTGAGGCACACGCCACAAAAATTCTTCTAAGATCCCCCAAACCGGGAACACTACCCGCACACTGAGCAAGGAACCCACGAATCCACACTGCACCACCCTTCTCTATTTTAGGTAATGCGAGCTTCATCATGCTTAGGTCTGACAATGCGAGTGGCGCATATGTTGTTTTTTCACTTCCGTCTCTACAAATAGCCGTTAACAGTGGTAGTTGATGAGAGGCCTGAGCATCCCGTCTGATTTTTGACTTCAAATCATTACATTGATGCACATTCGCTCTGGCTGCATTCCCCTGATAATATCTGTTCCTATTACCTCTTAACCCCTGTCTCATGGCGCTCCATCGGAGTAGATGACTGTGGTTTTTGTGACTCTAGCGCTGCTCCATGCTCCTGAAATTCCTCGTCCCAATCATCTGCAGGGCCAGGCTCATCTTCCTCTGACTCAACCTGCCTCCCCCGCTCATCCTATCCACGCCGGGTGATTGATTGCCGCTCTGCCTGGGCTTTGACTAACAAAGTTTCTTCTCCTGCAACTCTTCCTCCCCCTACATTAAATGAGGTCATAGGTCTGTGCTCGGGTTGCCGCTTCTTTACGACTGTCGAGTGACCCTGTGGTGTGTTAGGATTACTCCAATTGACAGGCTCCGGCTGGGGCCTGTCCTCCAAATATTGTACCGTCTCTGAGAGAAAAGCAGAAACCTTCTCCACCCCATCATTCTCTTCATGTGGATATGGGGTTACCTGTAACAACCCTTTTTGAACTACCAAAACCTGAGATTCTCCTGGATTAGTAGCTTTCCCTTGCCTCAGTGGCATCTGATGTGGTTCATTTAACAACCGATTAGCCTCCGCATATGGGCCTGTCGAGTAGGGAGGAGGCGCACTAGATTTACAACCGGTCTCATGCACTTTCTCTTCTCCTGCTTTGGTTTGCGGCAACTGCATTGCCGTCTTACTCACGAATACCGCATTTATTTCTCCCAGAAATGTTCTACAGTCCGCTAAGAACTCATCTGCCTTTTCTGCACTTTTCTTCTCTTTTCCACAAAATCTCCCCTTAACGGCAAGGAGCGCATGCGCTTGGTCTTTTCCTCTTCTCGCCATCCTAAGATGGTCCTGCAGCTGCTCGCCTGTTGGTTGAGAATCTATCTCCCTTCCAAACATTCCTCTTTCCTGCATCTGTGCAACCCACTTCACATATTTTTTTGTTACACATTTCCTATCTTTTTCTAGGGTTTTATCCATATGTCTCTTATAAGTCTTAAATAGGGCAAAACCCAGAGTGCCTTCTTTACACCTCTCCCATATCGTTATGGTTTCCTCCATTTTCATCACAGGTTATTTATTTATTCACACGTGGTTTTTGAACACAAGAGAAAGGACTCAATGCCCAATACTGTGAACCCAATCAAGAACCTTCTACTGTATTAGAGGAATACAGCGCTCGATTGTTGAGGCTTATAACACCAGTTCACTCGTATTGTTTTATTTCTCTCGTATTTATACCACCATCATTTAACTATGATTTTCCCTTTTACCCTTTAATACATATCCCCACAGATGTGTAATCCGGTCAAACACTTTTCACTGTCGGATTCTCAGTCCTTTTTCAAGTCCTGATACGCACAGCTTCCAGGTTCGGTAAAACACCAGGAGTTACACCAACCACCCACACATTTCCCAGTATGAAAAACAACAAATCTTTCCCTGTGTCCTTATTTCTTCATCTAATATTCTAACCTGCCAGTCCAAGAATCACACGAGTAGGACTGCAGGACCAGAGGTATCTACGTACCACACGGATTGCAACTTGGATTTCTACAGACTAAGATTAACATAAATCCCTGCTCTATTCTAAACTGCCAGCCCACTGCATGCAAACGTGGGACCCCAGTCACCAGAGGTATCTACGTACCACACGGATTGTAACTTGGATTTCTACAGACTAAGAGTCGACCTCAGGGAACTCAAGTGAGCCCCGTCATTCCTTTTTAAACTCCTCATATATTTACCTAAGTCCCTAAACCTAAACCTAAACCTAAACCTAAACCCCTACACTGTCTAAACTGCCAGTCCACTGCATGCAAACGTGGGACTGCAGTTACCAGAGGTATCTACGTACCACACGGATTGTAACTTGGATTTCTACAGACTAAGAGTCGACCTCAGGGAACTCAAGTGAGCCCCGTCATTCCTTTTTAAACTCTTCATGTATTTACCTAAGTCCCTAAACCTAAATCCCTACACTATTCTAAACTGCCAGTCCACTGCATGCAAACGTGGGACTGCAGTTACCAGAGGTATCTACGTACCACACGGATTGCAACTTGGATTTCTACCGACTAAGATTATATATATTTTTACCTAAATCCCTAAACCTATGGACACTTATTCACTTTCCCTAACGTTGAATTCAGTGTGAGTATGTGCTTATACTTTACATGTGATCAACAGGAAATTTTCAAATTTAGTTTTAAATTTAATGGTCTTATAACGACCTTATTCAGTCAATGGACAGAGACGAATTCTGCAGTTGACAACAAATCTTTTTAGAAGTATCCAATCACAGACATTTTATTCATTTAGAACAAAAGGTTGTCTGCTCACCTGATTCTGTTTGCGCGCCTGTTGTCAATGCTGAACCACGCCGCCGGTCCTTTCGGCTCGGTCCGGAAAACGGACGTCCCCGTCTTTCTTTGTCCAGGTCAGCAAATCACGTCGGGGTCACCAAATTGTAAGAATACGTGTTCAAGATTTGGAGCCTGGTCGGGGTTATCAAAAATTCAGCCGAATGACTTCTCTCGTTCTGGAAAATTTATTTGTCAGATCACAGGTCAAGTATCAGCGCTGCGTTTGCAAAGGCAGGAGCAGTTCAGGCAGCACACAGGCCGGAAGAACAACTAACTAACATCAGCAAGAACATCATGTTTTATAACCCTTGAAAGACAGAGAAGGAAATATTTCTATTGGCCCTAAACTGGCGTAGAGGAGGACCTTCCACCTCCCGCATCTAAGATCCGGTCACATCCAATGTCCAGACTCCTGACTTAACGTAAACATCGTAAACAGAGTGTGTATGTTGAATAGTGTTGGTGTGTCTCTAACCCCCTTTGGCTGGTAAATCTTCTAGTTGACCCGCAGACCTTACATTCCTCAGCCAGGACAGAAACTGACTCCCCATCCTGTCAGACTCGTGTCTGCCTGCTTGGCAGATCCTGCTTACCCCCTTACTTAACTCTTAAATCAAGACAAGACAGCAAACCCCCAACTAAGCCCATGAAAATAACTTTTGATTATCAACATCCAACGTATCATCCACTCTGGAAAGGGATGACAATCTTTTACCGTTACACCGTTCAAGCGACGGTAGTCAATACAAAATCTCCGTCACCATTATTTGTTTTTTACGAGAACCACAGGCGAAGCCCAGCAAAAACGTCAGTGTTAATTCAACTCCCATAGAGTCAAATTTAACACTTTCCCTGAGTTTATATAATCCTCACCAGTTCAGAGTTAAATTAACACTTTGGTGTTAATATTTTAACTCCATAAGTGTTAAAAATGTAACACGTGTTGTTTCTTAACACATTGAAGAGTAATTTTTACACTAAACTGGGGTTATTCCTTTTCACTGAGGGTGTTAATTTCTAACATTCAGTGTTATTTGATGACACTTTAAAGTGTATTTTTACATCTAAATCGTGTTACTCCCTTACTCTTAAAAGTGTTAATTTAAATCATTCAGTGTTATTTTACACTAAAGTGTATTCATGACAGTTGTGTCACATTTGATGTTCTGAACATGCTTTTTCACTACCAGAAAAAACAAACATTCGATGAATTAATCTTTTTTAATTACAAATATCCAAGCACCATACAACTGAACTCTATGCACACTTACAGAGAACATAATGGTACAATATAAAGGCTATCATCTCCACCATAAGCACTTTGTAAGTCAAAAGGCTTATACATTTTCAAGACTGTCTGCTTTCATCACATTTTTTTCATCACTTTCAAACACGTTGTAGGCATGAAGGTGCTCACTGAAATGGTCAACCATGAGCTTATTCACTATGAAGTAGATCACACTGTTGACTAAAATTATGTTTTTTATTCTGCAAAACACAGGCATATCTTGTTCTGTACCACTGCAAATGACTAACCGGCTCTGTACTCTACCCCGCTGATCTTTACACAGTTAGTAGAGAAGATGTCTTTTGATACAGCGGGCAGGGCTTGGGCAAACATTTCACCACTTTCCTCATTGTCCACATTAAATGTTTTCAAAGGTCCGTACTCAATATGGTTAAAAGAAGATGTTTCCCAATTGGCCGCTATCAACATTTGATGTTTTTTGGCAAGTGATACAGTGATGTTCTTGAAGTTTTTTTGTGTTCTTTTGCCTCAATATCTCATACTCCACATATGTATTAACGGTCCAATTTTTCAAATACAAGACGGGTAATGTAACATAAAATGATGTTTAGGAATCAGGTTTCTACCTGGATACAAGTGTTTGAACAAGTCATGGTGTTCCATTATTAAATGCTTCAAATGCAGTCATGCCTAGTGTAACAGATGGAGAGAATATGATGTTAATTATCTGCAGTAAAAGTCAGCAAAGTCCAATTCTGGTTTCCTTCTGGCACAATGTCACCAAAAATCAAAGGAATGTTTACCAGACAAAGAGTCTGAATAGAGTTGAGTCCTATATTATTGCCTATACTGTCCAAGTTGACCCTTGTCGGACAATTTTTGCTCTCCAAGTAGCCATAGTTAAAAGCATAGATTCGTGACAAAAGACCAGGTTTTGACAACACATTTTCCGAGAGATATTCAAACAGTAACTTTATCTCATACTGAGCCACCCCTTCAAGTATGTCATGCATTATGTCCAAAGAAAAGTTGTAGCAAAAATGAAAGTACTGTAGGCTGTTAAGAGTTGAATTCTTCTTTAGACCAAACACACACATCTTTTGTGGATCAGATTGCAACTCACTGCAGTGCATTTCAAAAGTGTCTTTTCCACGTAAGATTATCTTTGGGTCATCCTCTTTGTAAACATTCTGAGCATCCTCTTTTTCAATCAAACACAAAAGACAGAAGTGACGTCCACTGAAAGACTCTGTAAAACCCATTATTCCATGCATCCCCAAGTTGTCCCCAGTTATCTGACATATAGTGCCATAGACCTTTTCAGATGAGAAAGGCAAATCAATGCCATCACTCTCCAATATTTTGATGTCATCAATTAGAGGCTGTAAAATAGGATCAAAGCCATATTTTTTCACATCTTCTGTGTGAAACAATGCCACCAAATGTTCATCAATACCGAGTTTAACTTTGGAGGCAGATTTCAGGGGACAAAATAGAGAGCACCAACTTTGTGAACACCACGTTTTGAACCCAGTGGGTTAGCAGTCTCAAAGTCATCATAGTAAAGCTGAATTACATGACTAATTCAGCTTCTTTCTGGGAGTTTTTTTTTGCGCTTTCTCCCCTAGCAGGTCTCCGTAGATCGTGGTTCCTTCGGGACCCTGGTCCTCACACCTACCGTGGCCATGCTGACGCCTGCTGCTGCCATCATCATCATCATCATTATTATTTTAGATATTAATCATATTGCCGTACTCGTAAACCAACATTACCCTCGCCCCAAGTCTCTGTGCCCTCCCTCCCCACAGGCTTCTGTGGATGGTGGTTCTATCTGATGGTGGTTGCCCCTGCAGTGGTCCTGCTGTGCGCCTGGCTTACTACTCAGTTACTTGAATATTTCTGTCATAGGAATTGCATGTTTTATATATTGTTCATTCTGTACACATGGCATCCATTGTAGTCTGTCCATCCCGGGAGTGGGATCCCTCTGACGTTCTCCCTAAGGTTTCTTCCCTTTTTCTCCCTCTTGGAAGGGTTTTTTCATTTTTTGGGGAGTTTTTCCTGTGCCGATGGTGGGTTTCGGGACAGAGGATGTTGTATGTGTACAGACTGTAAAGCCCTCTGAGGCAAATTTGTAATTTGCGATAATGGGCTATACAAAATAGAATTAGTAAAGAACTGTGTTTTTGAGAACAATGGATGTGACTTAAAATACCTTCCATCACAAAAGTCTTCATATCTGTCTTTTGATACACATGGTTTTGCAAGTAGTTCACAAATATAAGAATTGCGACAGAAATTTAATAGTTTCCAAAATTGGAATGTAAACAAAAGTGTCTTTCACTGGGACCTGATCATAAGTACCTGTATTTTTATTTTGTCTTGTATCAAACTCCTAAATTTTTTTTCCAGCGGCTCCACAATTCCCCATTTTTTGTTGAAATACTTCATTCTTTTAGTTTCAGTATTAAAACTCACAAATGGGTTTTCTAAATTCTCAAAAACCTTTTCCAATGTAGATCTTACAGGGTTATCTTTTGGCACGGCAGACAGTATTTCATGCTTAACTTGGGAGTGCAGACAACCAGCAAATTCTTCCAAATCACTAACAATTGACGAAACTACACTATTTGCCATTCCACTACCATGGAGTTTAGCAATAATTGTAGCAGATATCTTCTGGGTTTTCATTGATACTTTGACCTGATCCATTGTTATCAAAATACCCAGTGTCAGGGCTCTGCACGACACTTGTTCCTGCAACTTCTGTACCATTTTGTAAAATGAAAATCCGCCTGAAATGACTGAGGTTTCTGCATCACCACTTTGACAATCCTTATCATGCACACTAATTAAATGCTTTTTAAAACCTGAAAATGTTGAAAACTGACGCCTACAGTGATCTTGTGCACAAACTAACTTAGACCTAGTGCTTGGATAGAGACTGTGACAGATTCGGAAATGAGCTATTAGGCACTGACTGGTAGCATGCACAGCGTGACATACAAACCATTTAAACATATTCGTATGTCATTCAAAAGTTTTGCCCGCAACTCACAAACTCTTGGAGACTCATCTGTTGTGGTAACATCAATGTTGTAGACCGTTGTCTGCAGAAAAGTGTAGAAATGGACCAGGGACTCATCATAAGACAAGTTGAACACGTAGTGGGATTTAAACAGTTCATCAAAAGCACCCAACGAGCTGGTGGCTTGGCAGAGGATGAGCGGTTTGTCAACGGCGATGTAGAAGGTATCAATCGCCTTCTGGGTTCGGCCAATGGCAAGGATGTATAGTCGTTTACTCTCCCTTTCCTGCAAATATTCATTGATGGAGCAGCATGACTAAAGAAAAAAAAATATGTGTACACCTTCAGATGAATCTGGTACTTGCTGGTCCATGTGAATGTAATAGACATTTTGTAAACTGCCCCTGTGAATGAGATAATTTGCTTCACTGGAAAAACAGTCCTCAAATAATTGGGACATACTGGCCTGGAATACCATTTATTTGGAAGGAACACAATTTAAAAGCAACAAATGGCTAGCAAGTGCATATACTGTAACTAAAAAAAAAAAAAAAAAAAAAAAAACTGTCTCGTGGAATTTTAACAAATGAGGCATATAATGTACCTTACGTCATCTTCATCTTCTGAAATACACTTGCTTCATCAGGGGAGTGAACAAGAAATGAAATAGCCTCCCTGCAGGCATCTCCATCAAGCTGCTGAGGCAGTGTGTTTGCTGATCTTTGGCGCTTTGGTCCTTGTGCTTGATGCACTGAGACTTGACTGGCCGTTTTGCTGAAGTCCTGGAAATGGTTGTGAGGCGCCACGCTAAATATCCAGTTCCTCTTTCCCCATCACAGAAATGCTCCTGTTACATTTAAATGAATAAACACAAAACAATCTTAGATAGAGTGAAAATACAGCATTGTGAAACATAAGAACAATTACTTAACAGGTTTTTAATATCCTTATAACCCAAGTAATTTCAAGTCAGAGCACCATCATGATTGTTGAATTCTGAAATATTTTCACTTTTATGAACAACAGTAGTTATTTTATAATGAAAACTATAACGCCAAAGCCCTTTACTGTAAATCTGCTGCTGTGTTTTCTTAAGGTTGAAAAACTTGAGAAAAAGGATCCTTCAGTGAGGGAAAGAGTAATAATTCCCAGAGCATACCTCTCCTGCTGACGGGAAGGAATCCTGCTATGGAGAGAGAAAGTCCATCTTTAATAATTTCTTTAGTACAAGAAACGTTATATCATTACATTAGTTATATCATTACAAGATTACAGTCTTATTACATTTCTTTGTAATTCCTTTTTAAATCTTACCCATGTCTCTCAGTCATATCACTCGCCAATATGTTGACAAACTGTCTCCGAGTGCGGTGCTGTCAGGTTGGGACATGGCTGGACCCAAACGCAGAACAGACAGACACAGCAGTCAGGAGATGAGTGAATTAGTCAGTTTATTAGTCGACACGACTGTAGAGGTGCAGCAGGAGCGGGCGTGAGGAGTGCAGGTGAAGGAGGTGGTCCCGGGTAATGATCTCCTCGACAGTGCGCGGTGCCCAGTGGTCCTCCCACGTGCAGGAACAGACAGGTGTCACTGTAACCGAGGAGGTGAGACAAGAGGTAAGTAACAGGATTTACACTGAATGAAAAGAGAACAACAGCCGGCTCTCGGCTTGACTGGGTGCTGGTCACTGAGACTCGAAGACTGAGGTCGACATACGTGACGTGAGTAACAATCCGACGTCGGCCGGTTGTCAGGCTCTCCCTCTTATCCCCTGGTGATTGTGGCTCCGGTGCAGGTGCGTGATTGCAGACCTGAGACAGGTGCGTGCGAGGCCAACCTCTCCTAGATCCACCAGAGGGAGACCTAAACCAGCCTTTACCTGGGTCCAGAGGGGGGGACTCTGACAGGTGCATTAGTGAATTTTCTGACTTGTACTCCTCAAGAATATCCTCTCCTCCAGGCTTCTTAAGCAAGGCATTTTCTACAATCTACTCGCATAACAGGAAAAGGGAAAATAAGTTTCAGTGTTCAATTCAGTCTATTAGAAAAAACATACATGTCTATATAGACTACGGGTGAAAGTTCAGAGGAATGACAAAAAACAGCAGTGTTGTGAAAGGTAAACATCTACGAAGGGAGCAAATTAATAATATTTTCTTTGATAAAAAAGTGAGTTTGGAACCAAATGCTTAAACGTGACATCTTATAATTGATAGTAGATCAAAATAAGACGTTTCCAGCTCTCAATTACCTCCTTTGCCGCCTCTGACACGGAAGCCTTTGTTGCAGAACTGCTCATGTCTTCTTTGCTGGATCTATTTCTGCCTGTGGTCATACCCAGTTCTCTAAGGTCACTGTCACTTGAAGGAAGTGATATGGTGTCCGTGAGGGAAGATGGTGTTGAATGATCTAGAGGAGAAAAGTCTTTAAAAAGTGAATTTTATTAACTTAATGTGGCTTTACCCATTTAAGTAAAAACGTTAAAGTAACCTTAAACGTATTCAGATTATATTTTTAGTAATCTGTAACAAATTTGACCTAACCTTGACCACTTCCATGTTCCTTCCATAAAGAAAGGTCAACGTTAGGTGCACCAAATAGCCCTATCCATTAACATTGGTTTTCTTAATGACACCTACCTTCATTGGAAATGCTGTCACGTACTGTCAGGCACATGTCTGGATTGGCCTCCAACAGCTCTAGAATGTCTTCCTCTACTGCTGTGTCAGTATCATCAAAAATGTCAAGTAGAGCTACATCAGGAAGCCCAAACTTGTTGACTGTAAAAAGGAGGGAATGTAAGCAGATTAAGTCACCTGGAGCAAATTTGAAATCATCCTGCTTAACTCTGTTAAACTAAAAAGAATCATGTACAACCGTGTTCTAACTAATGTTGATGATTCCACTGTGCTGGGATTTGTTGTTAAATTGGCTACATATTTCATCTTGCCTTCAAATGATTTACCTTCCCTGATGAATTCTGAATAGGTGAAGCCAGAGGGCAATTGGATGTACTTCTTGATAGTATTGCATTTCACCTTCAGCAACATCCTGAAACTGCAGCTAGTGAAAAAAGGAAAAAACCGTTCAATCTCCTGCAAGGAGAGAACATATGTTTCAAACAACAGTGATGATTGTTCATCATATGCAGGAAAAAGAAAAGAAAGAAAATCTAAATATTCTGTTTGCAACATGATGCCCTGGCAACTTTTTTAGAACTTTATTCAGAAAACAAGCATTATTAAAAGTTGTTTGCTTGTCATTTTGCAGACAGACCTGATTTATCTATCTTTTTTAATCTGTATCACAATGTTGCTGTTTCGGCTTACTTTAGACCCATTTCACAAGTAAATAACGGCGGGATTAGGTATTTTGGGTTCACACCACTTTTATAAATCCACTATTGCCCTAAACTCTATTTAAGGAACGAACATTTTAAAAAGTTGTTTGGTTGTCGTCTTGTGGAAGGACCTGATTTGGTATGAATTCGAACGTTTAACAAATCTTCATCACAATGTTTGTATTTTAGCTTTAGCTGATTTTTATCAGTTTATTGCAATAACTAAACAGTTAAATCTGAACCGCACAGGAAAAGTTACCGTTACTTGAGAAGGCTGGTTCGTTCCACCAGATGAGGTTACTAATCCAGACATGACGCAGTTTAATTTCCAAACATATCTAGGACTTCCAAAGCAGAAACAAAGCTGCAGCAGTCGGCATATCTGCCATTTTAATGGCGCAGGCCTTCATTACTGACGAAAAATAAACGCGGGCGTGCACAAATCATCTTGAACCTGACGACGCCACAAAGTACTAGCTAGCTAACACCACGGTTTCCCGCAGCACTTTGTAGCCTGCCGCCTTAACTACGGCGTCCCAGTCGGACGACCTAGCGAAACAGCGCCGATCGCCCCCCGTCGGACGACCAACCACCTTGACTAACAAGTTTTCTGCGGGAAACCCTGAACACCTTAAGCACATTTTATATTAAAACACACTACCGTAATTTTACCGTTTTAAAGATGCTGGACTAACTTAGTGTTAAAGAATATATTTATAAATTTGAAAATGTTTCAAAATGTTCTCTCACAGAACTTAATAGAACAATAGTAAAAGCAATGTTAAGCACAATGACGCGACAAGTGACACACGGCTTAAATACACAAGGGAGGTGCAGGTGATTGGACACAGGTGGAAACTATTAGACGATCACAGGGGATGACGGGACAAGGCAGGAAGTGAAGTTACCCGGGGAGACACGGTAAGTGAAGACAAATCCTGCTCGTCAATGAATGAGCGCGAAAAAAACTCAAAATAAGTGTATGCTCTGAACTCCTTGGAATGACGTCCCCCTCAGAGCTTTTTCTGCACTGTAGTCCAACTCCAATCAACACTACAATTTTTGCTGTGAGGGCTGCCACCTGCCGGTCTATTTCCCTTCTTTTTTCTGGTGAAGTCTGGTAGGCGAGCTGTCGCAAAGGAGGATAATTTGGTTTTGATGTGATGTTGAATAAGAGTGCATTTGCCGGGCACACCTCTTGACGTGGTCCTGGTGTTCTGCCAACACTGCAACCAGTTGTGCCTTCTGCTGCTGACTAGCTGGACACTCCTCAAGAGACACAAAAGAGACATCAGTGACTGAATTTCTGGACACAGGCTCCGATGGGATCTGAGGGAGTGACACAAGCTCAGACTCATTCACAGAAAAAAACTCCCCAAGGTGCATGCCCTTTCTCAGTACCACTTCCTGATCTGTAGGATTCAACACCCGGGCGGTAGTAACCCCCTCCTTCGCCGAAGTCACTGTGTGAGCAACGACACATTAACTCTTGGTCCGGAGGTTAGGTGCTAAGTATCCCACGAAGTCACGCAGCTGTTCCGTGGCCCTGGCCGGGGACACACACACTGGCAACAGCATCTCGCTGAGGGGTGGCAATGTCGTAGCAGTTGCGATCGAGAAATTACAACACACGGAATCAAGTCTCTGCTTTCTAAGTACGTAGAAAACATTCTGCCAGGATTCATCATTCAGGTGTAGGGTGGTTGCTATGCTGCCCAAGGTGCCAAGCATCTGGCCATTCACAGCACTTGCGGCAATAAAGTCAGCATTTATGGGCCGCTCAAGCAGCGCTGGAACTGACATGCGAAAATCAGCACTGATAAATGACTCAGTGGCCCCTGGCCTGAATCCACCAATATGTTGATTTCAGTACCTTCAATGCTTCCCCTCACATACAAGGTACTCTGTTGCTTTCTCTGGCCCTGTATTGTTGCATTACTGGCTGAGCCCATTGGTGAGGTAGCTGGTGTCTGGCCCGCAATATCAGCTAGAATCCGTTTCCCGACTGATCAGTTGGGTTCTCTCTTCTGGGCGAGAGAAAAAGCACTCCTCTCTTCCTCTGTGTTTCTTCATTAAAGGGGCCTCTGGGAGATCTAGGGCCCCTCCAAGTTGGAGAGACGGCTCTATTATCGTGAGGCGCCGGTAATCCTGTCTTTCCCTGGGACCTCTTTCTGCTCCACGTTCCGACCAAGCATGGTCAGGAGAACGTCCTCTCTGTTCACCCCACAGGCGCGGTGACTGGCAGCCCTGGTCCCCGCACATACACTCACACTGACCTCCACGCACTGAGGGATTGGTCTTCCACTCGTCCTTCCTGGATCTCAGTCGATCGTTTTCCTCTGTGTTAAGGTTTCGGAAGCTCTCGAGGGAGGACTCAATCCTCTGTTCTCGTCCCGGCCGGAAACGAGGACACGAATGAGTCAATTCGTTTAAATTCAAAAATCAAAAGTTATTTAATAACTGAACAACGTAATAGGGATTACAATTACAAAGTGAAATACTAAGCGAACAGTGGAATATTTCGCGAAATAGAGAATCCTCTGAGCAAGTCTGAAGTGACTTATCAACGCGGCTGCAGGAGAAGTTCTAACAGTCTTTTCCCCGCCATGGTCCTTTGAAACCTCTTGAGGTGTGTCTTCTTTGGTGCATTTGAATGTCATTGGCCTCTTCTCCAAAGGGTCACCTCCTCCATTGTCCCCTTCACGTCGAGGTGTGAAGCTGCAGCTGTAACCTGAAACCTCTCTGTCCTAGCTGTCCCTCACATTCCAATGCACTCAATGTAGATACAGTTGGCTTTATGCCTCAATGAGTGAATTTAACAAAGCATACATCGTTTAAGTCTTCATCTTATAACTAGTACACTTTAATTACAACAACCCATCATTAATGATCACCGTTCATCACACTTCATCATAAGATCTAAGACAGTTCATGTGGTTCAATTCTCAAGACAATTGCCTCAGTCGGCTGCCTTACATGAAGTTGTTCATTTATTACCTGACAGGAGAAAAAACTCCCAAAAAACCCTTTTTGGGGATAAAATTGGGAGAAATCCATAAAGAACGGCAATTGGCATCCGTCCCCAGGTTTTAACATCACATTGTGACAGAATGTTAATGTGTACAGTGTTTATATGATTTAAATGACTATGAATTGTGTTTGATTGAAATTGCATTCACTTAATCTAACATGTTAATGTAATAACTAATATCTAACATCACACAAACTATAATTCTAACACTAAACATTATTACACCACTACAATTCTATGACTAGGGGTGCACTTCTGGCTTAAATCCCTAACATCTGCCATCTTCCTTATTTCCACCCTTATTTCACTAATTTCTTCAGTAACTCGGTTTATTGTCCTGTACAAGCCACCTCCATCAGATACGGACTGTACCATTGTTGCTGTAAGAGGCTGGCTTACTTGGGTGTTGACATAGTACATCTTAAGAGTCTCTCTTGCCATTTCACATCGGCCGGCGATGACCGGAGCCTCAGCCACCTCCGTAGCACCCTGTTTGTGACATTTAGCTCTCAGAACCGGATCGAGTCCAGCCAGAAATCAGCGGAATTTTCCTTCTCTGTGAGCTATTTCACCGCAGCCTGGGAATGCCTCTTGAACTAGTTTTAATTTTTCCTTTACGGCAGAATAGTCGTTCTGTACGGCCGCTGGCAGGCTGTCCCACATGGGAAAAGCAGCCTTGGTCAGCCGCGTCGGCAAGATCCTAGCCAGTTCATAATCATAGTCACCTGCGTTGCCTCCTACCAGTGCCTTCACAGCCAGCTCATAATGTCTGGGGAAAATATTGCCTTTTCTTCCCAGCAAAATTGGGTGGAAGTTCGATCTTGACGTTGCTGGTGATCGATCTCGGTGCCGCACATTGTAACCCAGCGAGTCCTCCACACATTTCCACATTCTGTCTGCTTCTTTTTTTCTTTTATATTATTATCTTTTTTCCCTGTCTGTGCTTACTTTGCCGATGTAACATGAGATGTCCCCGCTCCTACGACGTGCGGAGTCTCCACCTTGTGCTAGCGTATTACTAAAAACGTTTTAGTAATATAACACTGTTTACTAGTGACACCATCAAAAGATCCTAACCCACCCCATAGGTCAAAAACCTATTTGCCTCCAAAACACCAACACCAAATCCTGCTGATTATATGGACTTTGCGGCCTAATTGAAACATAGCTGCAACCCCCCTAAGTGGTGGGAGGTTAACAATCAGAAACATAACAAAATGTCTCTTACAGGCATTTTTCGACAAAACCAACTACGGCCCAATTACAACCTTCTCACATGCAAAGTCAGCTGTCGCTAACTGCCTGATGGCTTTCTCTCCTATTGTCAAATCGTTGTGTTCGGAATGTTCAAGGGCGTTTTTTTACGAAACCTTTTTGTAACTTAAATTAAATGCTGACTTAGCCCAAGGGAATTACCCACAAGTCATTGTGAGATATTCATTTATAAAATAATTAATTTTGTCATTGGAGCAATTTTGACCAAAAAAAGAGAAACATTTTAAATGACAAAAGAGCCTGAACGACAGTTGAATCAGAGCGTGAAAAGTATGAAACAAATGCCCTCAATTGTAAATCGTATTTTTGGACGTTGGCATGGTGAGATGTGGTGAGATGTGGCAGTAGAGTGCTGTCCCATTCATATTTACACCATTTAAAGCCCTCACAGAATCTCACACTCAACCACTTACCAGGTGATGCTAGTAAAGTCCCTGAGAGGTCAGCGTTGAGCGTTTATGGGGGACATTGGGATTGGGACTTTAAATCATTGCAATTAAATTCATCGAGATGGTGGACTGAATAAAGCCTTTCATGCTAGATGCAGGCAAAGACAGCAGGGCCGAGATCCTCCTTGTGTCACTGGCACGCAATGGCACTCAGTGGCTCTCATTGGCACAACTCGTGGCACTCAGTGGCTCTCGCAACGCCAAGGGGGGCGCAGACGGGGGTGTTCCAACGGGAGGGATCGGCGGTGTTCCGCGGGGGAGGGATCGGGGGGATCGGCGGTGTTCCACGGGTGGGGGATCGGGAGGGAACGGCGGTGTTCCACGGGGGGCGGTGTGTAATTCAGTGGCAACAGTGGCACTCAATGGCACAACACGTGGCCACAGAGGCACATCAGTGGCATAAGAATAAGCATATATATATATTATTCTTATGCCACTGATGTGCCATATATATATATACATCCTTCCTGACAGTCTCTGCGTCTCATTTAATTCTTCTAATGGTCCCACTTATGACAACTTCATCTCTATTGATTAGGCAAATATTTATGCTTTCATGTGTAACTGAATTTCTGTTCCAATAGTACTTTTCATTGAAAACATAACAGAATAAAATAACCTTAAAAAGAGTATTTTTGGAATAAACTGACATCTAGATGTAGCCTCTGTCACATAGAGGTATTATTGTGGCAGCTTGGATATCCTCTGACGAGTGGCAATAGGAAAAATAAGTGCAAGTCCTAGAATAACAAAACAAAATGCTCAACATGCTCAACAAACCCAATAAATTGAAAAACAAAACCCCACTCAAGTCAATAAAAAACAAGAAACAGCTTGGCTGCCACAGTGGCCACTGATGTGCCACTGAGTGCCACGAGTTGTGCCATTGAGTGCCACTGTTGCCACTGAATTCCACACCGCCGATCCCCTCCTCCCCCGTGGAACACCGCCGTTCCCTCCCGATCCCCCACCCGTGGAACACTGCCGATCCCCCCCCCCGTGGAACACCGCCGATCCCCCCCATCCCTCCCCCGCGGAACACCGCCGATCCCTCCCGTGGAACACCGCCGTCTGTGCCCCCCTCCCCAACCCCCCCAGCGGAATACGTCGGACTTGAGATAGAGGTGGGGAATATGTCGTGTATCAAATAAAATAAAATAAATACAAAAAACATGAAATAAAATAAAAAGAACTACAAAAAACATCTTTACGGCAGCTAACCTGTCGCACAAACAACGGCCGTTTCCGGGAAAGCCTGGCTCCGCCCACTCGGGGTGGCGTTGAGACGCCCGCCCCTTACTTGACGCGAGTTGTGCCACTGAGAGCCACGAGTTGTGCCAATGAGAGCCACTGCGTGCCAGTGCCACAAGGAGGATCTCGCTGTCTCTCGGCAAGGAATTGACTGGTTGGCCTTCAACCATATTGCAGCGTACTACAGCACTTCTGTCCAGCGACTGATTTTTGATCATTATATCTTGTTCAGGTATTCTTCTATTGAGGTCCTATTTACCAAATTCCCCCCTAGGGTCCCACAGCTATAGAAGTCAGTTCAGCCATTTTCATAAACCACATCCTATTCTCATCCTAGCCTCATCTGCTTACCCAAGAAAGCACACGCTCGGTTACGGTTACCTCCGTAGAGCTATCACAGAATTAGAGGGTGCATTTGTGAATCTAATCTAAAGCCATATACAAAAATAAATCGCTATTGGTTGAAGAAGCAAAGTGTCCTATTTCCTCTAACTTAACAAATTAACAAGGTTTTTATCCATATATGTATTGCAAAAAAAACAGTGCGCTGCAGTGTTCAGCGTGGCTATTTTGGATCACAACTAGTTATTAATTCATGTTAATGTTCATTAATGTTACATGTAGTTTACAGCCAAAAACAAAGATACCACAGACTATATTTCCCCACTTGGGTTAAAGTCACCGAGATCTTGTGACAAAGTTACCGTGTCCTCTGTGCCTAGTTTGACCAACAGACATTTGTGATGGTCAGCGGTCTCACGCAGCAGATGGCTAAAGGACCTGCGTGACAGGGAAAGCTCTGTACACACTCAGCAAGGACTGGATGTTGTGGCAGGCTTAATTTCCCTCTTAGATATAAATAAACACATAAACACCTTTTACGTCTCACAGCATTGTCATTTGAACTGTTTACTTGAGTGCAAATAGGGTAATTTTGTGGTATTCTCAGGAACTGTTATGGTGATTTTGCCCAATTTGCTTTGTGGAACCGAAAATCCTGACCAATCACCTCTTGCAAGGAGTCCTCTTCTCCTGAAAAGTATCCGGCTAACTCAGTTAGCCACGTACGAGGAACAGGGCCCAGAACTGTAATTGCTATAAGCTCAGTCTGTTGACTAAACATTAGTGCACTTTATGCTTAATACTTTTCTTTTTAACTTTTTAATATTTAAAATTTGTTTAACTTTATTCCCTTGTTTTTTTACTAACCCATAGCCTTAGCCTTATTCTTACTAACCCATTGCATTAGCATTTCATTCCACTTTATTTAATTACCTGTGCACTGTTGTCTTGTCTGTCTACTGTCGCGCACTAACCGCCAAGACAAATTCCTTGTATGTTTGACATATTTTGGCCAATAAATGTTTCCTGATTCCTGATTCCTGAAACACAGTACCCCAAATCTTCTAATTCACACACTCACTTTGTTATCAAGTTCAGATTAGAAAGTTTGCACTAAGAGTATTGTGCCAAGTACACAGTGGCCGGCACCAGACAACTTCAGTAGCTTTATTTACAGGAGCTTGCTTCTTGCAGAACAGAGGTTCTGAAAGGTCCAGAATTGCTTCAGTGAAAATATAAACCTCACATCACAAAAACCTATTGCTTTGTTAACAAGGATTTATTTTTAGATAAGTTATAATTATTCACATTTAGACTTTAGAGTTAAAAAACACTGTGGTTTCTGCTTTTAAAACACAGCGTACATGGGTAACACAAGTGAGCATAGTTTTTAAATCATTCAGTGAAATATGTCGAGAATTTTAATACTTTACTGTTCAGCCCCCCCCCCCCCCCCCCCCCCCCCCATTATGTCCATGGTTTATTAAGTTATCTGCAAAACTATTAAGATCCCCATCAGCCTCAGCTGCACTTTGTGCTTGGTTCTAATTAGCATATGTTGGCTTGCCAGCATAATATATATATAGTTTGCCTGGTGAACAACACCATGGTCACATTGTCCCTCTGAACGTGTTGGCAGTTCAAAGCTGAAGCATTATTATTCAACAATTTCCTAGTTAAGGCCCTCGAAGGGGATCACACTCCTTTTGTCCCTTGCCCCAGCCGGAAACGATGAATCAAAAGAACTGGCTTGAGTTGAAATATCAAAAATAATTTAATAACTATGTGATAAGCAATACAGGTACAAAGTTAAATGCATTAAGAATAGTATTCACTCTCAGTCTAAAGTGACTTCTCAAGCAAGCGAGAACAGTCCCTTTCAAATTTTAGTCCTTTGAAAACTTCCGGGGTGTGTCCTTTGTGTGCAACCTAATGTGATTGGCCTTGCATTAAAACGTGTCTCCTCCTTTTTAGTCTCCCTCACATTACTTTGGGCGACCGCTGCTGCATCCTGAAACCTCCGTCTCATCTTTCCCTCAACATTCCAATACATTCAATGAATATACCTTTTGGCTTTATGAGTCATTGTGTAAACATAACATAGATGATGACAATATTATGCATGCTAATAGCTAGTACACTTTAATAATAACACAGCATAAATGGTCACAGTTCATCAAAATTCATCATAATGCAGTTTATATGGTCAAATACTTAAAAATAATTGCCTTGCATCCTTTTGCCCATTCACTACTTGACAGGTGACAAACTCCCAAACCCTATTTGGGGAGAGTATGAGAAATCCATCAAGGAATGTTTATGAATCCTTCCCCCAGGTTTTAACATTACATTGTGGCAGGATGTTAATGTGTACAGTAATTAAATGACTAGAAATTGTGTTTCCCGTTTCGGGAAACGGATTGTGCAATTCACATTGCAGTCATCTTATCTAACGTGCTAATGTAATAACTAAAATGTAATAACAAACTAGAATTCTATGTATTATAATTTACACCCCTAGGTGTGCTCTTATGCATGAAGATAACACCCCTTATCTTTAGGTATTTACGTTACTGTATCAACTGTTTTTGTACATTGTTTTCCTCTTTTCCAAGCAGCCAAATTACTGTTGTCTCAACAAAAACGGATCTTCAAGAGCTTTGTGCGGAGTGTGGCATATTTCTGGTCCCCCAACATGGCAAAAAGCATAAACTCAACCTTCGTACATCATTGTAGAGTTTGGAAACAGACCTTTGTATTAGTTTGCACACATCTGCTCTGTGTTTGCAGGAGTATTTTGATAATATTTAAGCGCTTACGAAATAGAAACGTAGATAATGAGACGGAGTGGCTTCAAAAGGTCAACCTTGTTGAATGTCATTCCTGATGTCGAGCTCCAGGTCTTCCATATGCTTGTTCATCCTAGCCGTGAGCTTGTTCTGCTGGCTTCGGTAGAAGATCACCACCGCTGAGAGACCAAATCAAGCAGGGAAAGGTCATTTATCCAATTGAACAACAAAAATATGCATTTCTTTTTTAGGCTTTTAGTAGACCAAAATGGGTCAAATCATTCAACCCCCCTTGGTTTTTATTACCAACAATGATGCAGGGTATCAGCAGAAGGGCAAGAAGAAGGTACAGATATGAAGATGTGCCATTCAATGTTACCATCTTGTCTCCATACTTTATCTGTAAAGAAAAAAGCGATAATCACTATATATTTGAATGGAATATTACAGAGAATAAAAGCACTAATTTGGTTGGGTAACTATTGCAGGAAAACTCATACTTCTATTATATTTGGTAGCATAGTTTACCATTGATCCAATGAAATGAATATCTGATTACTCCATAGCATCGTCTAGACTGGTGTGTGACCGACATATTTACCAATAACTGTGGAAATATAGCGTTGGTTGTCCTTTGAATCTCGCAGATAAAAAAGTCTGTCTCATTATTGGTATGTTTGGCCTCCATGATGCAGGGGTATTTCTTCCCTTCCTTAACGCCCCACACGGACAACTCTGCCAGGGTCATCTCCAGTTTGTCTGCATTTTTCTGAAATGACAACAGAAACAAATTTGAAGTTTTATGTATCCATTTGTGGATGTGTATTCAAAAATATGCATTACCTGTAAGGTGATGCGCACATCTTCTCCTGTTCTTATGGAGGAGAAACTAGTGAACTCGGGGTCCGGATAGTAGTCTATTGTTGTGGAGCAGGCTACGGTTTGATTAGCCACTTTTAATAACACGGTGCTGCCCAAAGTCTTTTGGTCAGCTGCAGGGGTGTCATAGGTGAGATTCTGAAGAAAATAACACAAAAAGAAAAACCCTGCGTTATTTAGAGTAGCAAGCACGCAAGGAGGTATAAAAACTCTTAACAGGAAAAACGTCAAAAAAGATTGAGAATAAGCCAGCAACAAGACATTTTGATTTATTCATGCTATCAATTCTCAGATGAACGTCAAAATACCACAAAACAATGTGACAATGTTTGAGGTTAAATGATGCCATGTAACATGACATACTGCCGCATAAGGAAAGGGCACGTTATAGCATGATGTCACATGCAAAGCATATACAGAAACAAAGTGGGACGTAATACATGACATGCCTCACTCTGCATGTTTGTGCATAGTGTGTAACAAAACGTAAAATAATCTACCATTAGATTACCTAATATTTTTCATTATCTAAAATGGCAGCATGTTTATCCTGCAACATAATTAATGTGAGACAACAACACCATGGGACAGTCTACAGGCTCACCTGACTGGTTCTGCTCCTGGGAGCTGTGACTTCCTGCAGGGCGTGGCTGTGCATGATCCCTTCCACAAACTCCAGGTAGGATCCTCTGAGTGTTAGCTCCCTCTTCCCACTATTGGACACAGAGCAGCAGCCAATCAGAGAAGATGTTGTTTGTTTGGGTTGCAGGGATCATGTATCTTTGTAGGGCAATAATAGTTAATAGGCCAATGGCAACTTATCAGCATTCTAATGTCTGCAAAGCTATAAAGCAGAGAGATCATGAAAGCCTGAAATTATGGTAAAAATCCATCTGTGGCTAGTCATTTTATAAAGGGTTACCTATATATTACAATACAGAAATGTTTGTACAATAGCTTCAATGTTCTCTACATCCTACAATATACAAAATATTAGGTTTCATGAATCATCAATTATCAACTAATAATTTCATTAAAACCTCCTATTTCTGTATGAGCTCTAAACCAGAGAGATCACGATAGCCTGAAATTATTCATCTATGGCTAGTAATTTTATAAAAGGGGTTACCTATGTATTACAACCTCACTTTAAATCGCATTGTGGCTCCTGGAAGTGTCAATGTTCACTACATCCTACGATATGATGAATAACATTTTTTTATTCAAATTCAATTCTATATGATAATGCCGTCATGCTTTATGGTTCTGGGATCATTACATTTTTTATTTCCATGTTCTGAACAAATTTACATCAATTGTTTTTCAAGCAACAGTGCAGAAATACAGAAGCCTCTCAGCTGTGCAACTAAAAAAAGGAAGCGGCATGATGGTGAAAGACCATTTTTGGGAAGTGGCGTTCTTTGCCCATAAGATGACCCTCAACTCTTAACTTACTAACAATGTTTCCTAATATAAGTCGCACCAGAATCGTCGGTGAGAAATCACTGGAGGCCGATCCCAAAATAGCCAACTAAAGGTTTTATCGCTCTTTTTGAAAGACTTGTTGACAATACTGTGTAGAAGATTTGTAATTGTCAAAAGTATAAAATCAAGTTAGTTATGATAACCATGGTGAAGACCACAATGTGTTACTCCCCTACTAATTAAGCCACGTGTGTGTGTGTGTGTGTGTGTGCGCGCATGCATACACATACCTGATCCAAGTGGTGCTTGGTACGATGTTGGTGCAGGACGGAGATGACTTGTAGGTGATTGTAGCATTGCCGTGGCAACTGCCGTCTGAGAGGAGAGCGCATACTTGGACAGTGCCTTTATTATCGACACTGGGAATGTGGAACGTCAGTTTCCCATCAGTCTTGTTCCATACAGGAGACCTGAGAGGGGAAACCAGTTATTCTCACTGACATCAAGAGTGAGAAAATAACACCCACATTTTGACGCTCTTATGTGGCTTGGAATGAGTAAAGACCTTTTTTTCCCTCAGTAAGATGGAGTTTTATAGTAGAAAGATAAAAACACGATGCTGAAATGGCTTAAAACAGTCCACTGCTGAAGCAGAAGCCCAGCCCGCTTCATATGACGCTTAGATACAAAAATGTCCGCCTAAGCAACAGTGCTGCAGAGATTTCTACTTAAAAGGGAAAAGGCACACGTTTTGTGGCTTTCCTAAATGAACAAACTGGGCATCTGACAGATCAACAGCTGCACCATTGACAAGAAGTTTTCTGACTTTCTGCAACACAAACTTGAAGTTTATAATGACATCCATGAACCATGATGTTATCCTAATGTCAGCAGAATTACATAAAAACCAAACAAAAGAGGAGCTACATCACACAAAGAGAGAAAAAAAATCCAGCTTCACTTTAGGAAAGAAGAGAGCACATAGTATTGACCAATTGTCACAAGCACGTTTTTAAAATAATAATAATAATTAAAATTGATCTTTTAAGCCTGATTTGAGGCGCTGGTAAACTGACTCTAGTGGAAGGCAGTTCACGTCCGCCTGGATCTTCACTCCGGTCACGTCAATGAGGTTGTAACCGGACAACACTGCATGGTTTCTGCCGTAGAAAGACACGCTACTGGGAGTGATGGAAGAGATCCCTGGTGTCTGATATTAAAAAACACAAACATCATTAGTTTCAATCTGAATGTGAATGAGGTGATTAGATGACGATTATGTGTGAGAATTTAGGTTCAGACTGACAGAAAGGTTTATTCCTGACTCCATCATTTGGCAAACTTTTTCCTGCAGATAGAACAGAGGGGAGAGAATGAAGCAGGTTCACATTACTTACACTGTAAATGGAGCCAACAACTATACAGTCAGAGACTTCAATCTTCAAAAAGCTCAAAATGAAAGCGGTGTTCATGCTCTGGAGTTCAAATGTAGCACTTTAACACCTGTATGGTGTCTGGAAAAGCCTTGTGTGCAATAGATAATACATAAAAACATGCGTATTTACATCGTCCCCTTCTCCATTTGCCCAAGAGCAGCCATCTTTGCTCCAGCCACATCCAGCCTCGATACACGTTCGACACCTGAAGAGGAAACAAATGACACATTTTTGCTGATTGAAACTCAAATCATGATGACACAAACCACATGTTTGTAGTACTGCTTATTGTGTGTTTGTCCGATAATGAAACATGGAGATACTCTGTACTTACAGGACAAAAGTTGGTGTTCCCTTGATGTCAGAGCAGCTGGACAGCTTCAGCTGTTTGTTGAATAGTGTCCTCCCAAGTTTAAACTTCACTGTGAACAGCAGCCCTGTTGGGTCATAATGAGGTAACATGTTGACTTTTCTACCTTACACGACTCTTGTGAAAGCGTGAAAATCATTGATCGACAGGGAATTAATTCACTAGATTATTATATGTAGAGCTCACTGACCTACAGCAGGAAGTGTACTATTTGAAAGGACGCAGGTGCATTGTGGGAAAAGCGGAGGAGGGTTTTTTGTGCCACAAAGCTCTCCGGAAATTGCGGAAAATTGACAGGCAAAGTTAGACGCAACCTTCTGGCCCACAGTGAGGTGAGTCTGGATGTGAAGTGTGATCTGATAGAGGAAGGATAAGAGTGTTTAGGAGAAACATGAGACACTCCCAACTGACTGCAGTTAAAGCGTTTACGTGGTCTGTACCTGTCCAGTGGCGTCCTTTGTTACTTTGTGGGAAACCATTCTCGGTTGAGAATAATCAGGAATGGACACCCAGTCGGAATCTTGGCATTCATCCTCAAATTTGCAACTAGGAAGAGAAACAATACGTTTTAACAGAGTTTATGATTGATTGAAATTGAGTTTATGATTGATTCAAAACCACATGTTTCCCTGACCTTCTTTCAGAGCCGCACCAGACGCAGTATGGATCCTGCGCAGACCAACACATCTGCATATCTGTGTATATGCTGCACTTTGACACGGGAACACGCTTCATCTACAACACAGTCACATGTTAATATACAGTCTAGTTATATTTTACATTTTTATAATAATAACCTCCAAACATTTTGATATGCATGCATGTACAATGCACCTACCTGGTTCTGTAATGGCATGTACACATGTTTACGATCCACTTGATCCAGATACATTTTGGGAAACACTCGGCGGTCGTCAACGGCCCTGTAGAGCACTCTGGGACAGGTGGGGCGATAGTTCTGGTCCCCGGAAAGCTGACGACGACAACAACAACAACAATGTAGTTTTGTTACGTTTCTGATTGACCGTCAAAGGGAAACAATTAGGTTTGATCCATTCAAGAATGAGCCTTTATGTTTGAAGGACGGCGTAATCTGCTACGGCTAATTAGAATTTGGACGGTTGGGTTTGGCCGACCAGGTAACTTGTAAGGATTTTTACAACCAGACTCTCTGCATCTTAAATATCTTTAATAGTGATAAACAGACACTGTGTTGCCCTCGGTCACCACTAAGAGCTCACAGCTGCTATGGAAACACGGTGTTTCTGTCAGTATGTTTGCATCATGTCACTTCAACTACCAAAACACAGAATGTGGTTGAAGTATATTATTTAGCAGAAATGTCATTGTGCCTCTTCTTCCTCACGCTCACCAGTGTAAATGATGATTTTCCAGGTTCTGTCTTACCTCACTTACCCCTTTGAGAAGCAATCACCTGACCACACACCTGTCTGCACAGCTGAACCTAATTTTCCTCATTCACTTCTGGTGCTTATTAAAAGCAGCTTTTCGATAGCCTTATTTACCATGCTGCTGTAGATGTGCAGCTACTTTTAAATTATTTTTTAGAATTGAGTTTGATACTAGTTAACCTTCTGTTTGACTTGCATCTTGCCAGGGGAACTGCCCTCCTTTCTCTGACTCACACCTGTTGGTAATTGCTGAATGACAAATATTTAAAGGGATATTTTCGGTCTTTTGAAAGTGTACTGCTGGGGACCGGGGCAGCAATGAAACGTACTAGGGCACCAAAAAAATAGACCACCAATAGAAAAATCAGTTCATTATCAGTTTATCAAGTGTATCCTGTATTAACAATAAACCAATTTACTGTTTTAACCTGCAGCTGTTTTGTTGGTTTATCCTCTTTGCCAAAGTCACCAGAATCTGTTCAAATAAAAATATATATTTTACCTCGCAGTCCTTTTTATTGTTTTTTCCACCCCAATGGAGCCGATGGCTTTGGCATGAGTCTAGATTCAATTCTAAATCATTAATAAAAAACGATTTTGTATGTCATATTTTGGACCAATATTTACAGACCAAAAGGTTTCTAGATTTCTATGATTGTTCAGCTCACACATTCTAACACTATCATCTTTAACAACAAAAAAACAACCCATCAACACTGCATCGTTTTTATCCACCAGCTGTCATGTGTCCTGCCCTGACATTAGCTGGCGGGTCAAAAGACAGGCCTCTGCATTGCTGGGAGACACGTAGGGTTTGGTGAAAATGAAGCTCAGCATGAAAGAGCCTTCTGTCAGGCAGACGGTTACTGTAAAGTGCTTCCTGACTGATGTTTATTATATATATATATATATAAATAACAATAATCATAAAAGATTTTGTATTTAAAGTATTTATACACACCTTGATGAGCTGCCCGTCTTCTGTCCCGATGAAGAAAACCATCCAGGCCTTCTGTCTCACTGCCAGAACAGAGGTCATGTAGTTCTGCTTGTAGAGCACGGCCATTGGCTTCAGAATCTTTGACTAGAGACAAACCAACACAGCGATTATAAGATTAGAATCAAACACATTTATAGATTTTCGAAGTAGTTGAAATAGCTTTCGATGACTCAAATTAAATAAAGTCAAATGCCAATTTTAGCACCATCTCTATAGCCTTAAACCACATATGAGCCTCATGAACCTCTCACCTTTTCATTACAGTTTTTCTTTTTTAATTCAGTGAGCAAACCCTCATCAAGATTCCCTGCATTATTTTGTGCCTTCATTTCACCCTTAAAACGCTTTGTTTATCATGAGTTCGTACTGCGATTGTTTTCAGAGTGTAGGAACGTCAGTGCGCAAAATGAGCCCACAATTTAATTTGTGTAACTTGGAAAAACACAATTAATCCAAAATCTATGAAACGACCCACCGTCGGGCGTTCCTTATCTTTGCAGTCAACGTGGAAGTCTGGATCATTACAGGATCCGCTGAGGTCCGGGCTGATGTCAAACAGCACCAGCTCGGTGGGGGTTTGTCCTCCACCCACGCGGAACACGCCGCTCCACAGAACCTGCGGCCCTCCGGGGATCACCGCGGAGGCGAGGAGCTCGCTGCCTTTACCCCCATCACCTCCAGGGATGCTGAGCGTCGCGCCCCGCAGAGACCCGAAAGTCTCCTTTTTGTTTTTTTGTACCCAGAGCCAAATTAGACGGACTTTGTTGTTCTTGTCACTTGAGGGCAGGTTGGAGAAAAGATAAATGCTTGAGTTGATCTGAAATCCGTCCACAAACTTGACATTGCCGTTGATTCGTTGTATTGATGGGCCAATGTTTTGGTCATTCTTAGAGAATATACCACCTTCCTGATTGTGTTGCGTATTACGGAGGTACACCGCGTCTGTTTCCTGTACGCAGTGGGGCTTACTTGGCTCATGCTCATATTGCTGATTGGCCGTCAAAATGTAACTCTTGTTTCTTTCCTCCGCGTCCACCAGGAAGCCGACGGACGCGCTGTCTGGCCACATGGACCCCACCTGGATGTGCTCCTTGTACTGCACATTGGAGATGTTCTTCAGGTCCAGCACCTCACAGTAACCGCACTCGATCACCCCGCAGATGACCAGAGACTCGTTCTTAACAAACGGCAACAATATGTGGACACCAAACGTTGCGTTCTCCTCGTCCGTCTCAGCAACCCGGGAAAAGTGCTCCTCGTTCGTCTGATGCGACACTGTCAACATTCCTCTCAGAGTCAGACTGTGGACCTGAGTCAGGTCGTGGCTCAGCTGGTACAGCGTCTTCTCCGTAGCGACGTACGCCGTGTCGGAGGCCACGGCGAACCGGCGTATGTCTCCATCAAAGGTGAAGCCTCCGTTCTCCTCCAGGCACCGACCCGGATCACCCCACAGCGCCAACAACAGACTGGGCAGCAGCATCATATTGTGGCAGCACAGCACTCACACACCGACGGTCTTCATGGCACGCTGCTCTCCTCCACGATGTGACAGGAGTCGCGTGGTCCTGTTGAAAAGAGAAGTGCTGCCAGTGGGTGGGAGGGCGCGCACAACTAACAAATGACGCGCGTAACTTTGCGACTTCACCGTTTACGCTCATCGGCATTTGTGCCATTTTCTTTACCTTGTTTTATAACAAAGTCTGTATTATCTTAGTCGGATTACAAAGAAGTTCCAAACGCTGACAGCCTCCCGCTGAGAAGGCTTTAGATGAAAACTCTTTACAGGAAAATCGGATTCAGAATAAGGCAGCAACACGGCGTTTTGATTGATTCCTCCTATCAATTCTCAGATGAAACTAGTGCACCGTCGGACAAACACACATACACACACAGCTACACAACTGAACAATCATGAAAGGAAGCATTAACGTCCTTTCATGATTGCAGAGTTGGTAAAACTTCACATTTTTCACCCTCGCTGGCTGCAATGAATAGTGATGGCATTATAGTGACCCTTTATCAAAAGAAGATACTTCAGCTCACTCACTTGCAATACGCAGATTGCTCAGTCAGCGTACGAGTGCATGTGTGAATGCTGAATGCACACAGCTTCTTGTCGCAGCATGAGGCCATTTGTACCCCTCAGAAAACCACTAAAATGACCAAAGCCTGATTGAAACAATGCTGGTTTCAGAATAAGAAAAATAAAGATTCCTCATATGTCAGGCTGCATTCATTGTTGCACAGCAGCTGTAAAGATGTTTCAGGAAATTGTGTGGTTACTAAAAGGCTTTTACAGCTGTGTTGCTGTGAAACTTAGTTCCGTATTTCCGTTTTGCAGTTATGCAGCTAATGCAGACAGCCTCCAATTGTTGAAAATGTGCAGTAAAGTGAGATGGTTTCTTAGATTTGATCAAATAACATGACTGCTGCAGGGAGAGGACACAAGTGTTGCAATAAAAGAGCCTAATGGAGATAACCCAATAGATACATTTCTGTTACAGTTTATGGACATTTGCAGTTGTTTGGAAGATGTTCATGTGTTTAATGTGTTAAAACCTGAACATAAAAATTTTGCAGGCGACATAATGAGAAGCGTCCTATAAATGTCTGGCTGGAAATTCATTTGTCAAAATACAAACAGGTCATCATTTTATTTGTGTCACGAAAGAACAAGGGTTAGGACCCAAATGCAACCACAGGAGGCAGTATAAAGATACCAAATGTATTGGTTGCCCGAAAAAGACAATGACGCGAGTCCCGTAGATCGACGTCGGAGGCAGGCAGGTCTCGGTGTGAGTCTCGTGACTCGACAGGACCGGCAAGTGGAGTACCGGAACTCTACAGACAGACAGACAGACAGACAGAGAGAGAGAGAGAGAGAGAGAGAGAGAGAGAGAGAGAGAGAGAGAGAGAGAGAGAGAGAGAGAGAGAGAGAGAGAGAGAGAGAGAGAGAGAAGGTCAGTAATGCACAAGGTCAGGCAGAGGACCTCACAGACCGGGAGTGGTGACTACCGGGGGAAGAAGACAAACGGACTGACTACACAAGCCTGCAAAACCAGGGTTGAAATGCAGCCATTGACAAGTCCTCATCTGTCTCAGCTGTGTAGTGCTCGGGGGTGTGGCAATGGGCAGCAGGTTGGACAAAGAACACACCGACAATGAGTACATGGCAAAACAAAACAAACTGGGATGAGAGACACATGAGGGAAGGAGACTTTGGGGGGAAAACAGAGGCAAACGACAGGACGGGTCAGACATGGACCATGATAATTTGTGGGGCTTTGGAGGCCTGAATGGACGGGATGTTGCTGACTATAATAGCTTCAATACTTTCTCTCTACATTCAGAAACTTTGGAGCTAGTGCTGCAAAGCTGCATTCGATAAGAGTCGGCAACACAGGGTTGGTTTGGTTTTCTTTTGGTTGTATCTTGCAAATATCTGGAGATTACTAACCCTTGTTTTAATTTCCATGAAAAGTTTACCCATATTATGAAATAACCAGGGCTATGTGTTAGGAACACTCAGCTCTGAGGAGTAGGTGCATTCAAAGTTATCTTAGCTCAACATACACTGCTCACTGACTGTTTAATCTGAGAAATGCTGTGGCGTCCTTGAATTTGTGTTTTTTGACATGAGTCTGAGGGGGTAGCTACTTCCGTAAACAATTAATCACGGCAGAAAATGATGCAAGACTGTAAAAATTGTCTTTTCACTTGTATTCAATTTAAAAACGAGACTTTCTGTTGCACAACTTACTATAGAGTAGATAAGATGACCCTAAATGATAATAAATAAAAAGCTTTGTCAAGCTCTTTAAACGAGTGCCGCTTTGCAGAGTGCATAGAGGAGGAAGTGGTTAAGGGGCACTTTTCTGTATTTGTAGTGATTGACGTTCATATGACGGTTGTTTGCTACACATAGGATGTACATGGGTACAGTGGTGCTTTGTGCTGCCAACACGTTCAGAGGGACAATGTGACCATGGTGTTGTTCACCAGGCGAACACATTTGCCCCCCTTAGTAAAGCGTAATAGCAAGCCAACATGTGCGAATTAGAACTAAGCACAAAGTGAAACTGAGGCTGATGGAGATCTTCATAGTTTTTACCTTAATAAACCACAGGACATAATGGGGGGGGGCTGAACAGTATTATTAAAATTCTCGATATATATTTCACTGAATAATTGAAAACCTTGACCTGCTGGCTGAAGTCAAAGGATTTTTTCAGTTTCACTGAAACTCAAGTACCTGCAACTGTGGTTTAAAAATGGAAACCACAAGAGTTTTTAACTCTAAATGTGAATAATTATAACTCATCTAAAAATAAATCATCAGGCAATAGATTTTTGTGATGTGAGGTTTATATTTTCACCGAAGCAATTATGGAACTATTAAGAACCTCTGTTCAGCAACCAGGAAATTAGTTTTTTCGAATAACCATAAAAAAAGCTCCTGTAAATAAAGGTACTGAAGTTGTCCGGTACCGGCCGCTGTGTACTTGGCACAATGTTGCAAACTTTCTTGTCTTGATAACAAAGTGAGTTTGTGGATTAGAAGATTTGGGGTACTGTGTTTCTGTTTAGTCAACAGACAGTTTATACAGTTCTGGGCCCCGTTCCTCGTACGTGGCTAACTGAGTTAGCTGGATTATTTTCAGAATGAGATTCTGGTTCCACAAGCAAATTTGGCAAAATCACCATAGCAACACATTCAAAAACTGCTCAGACCCAGGTCAAGTCAGTTGGATAAACTCACCACTAACTGGAAAAAAGACCAGCTCTCTTCCTCAGTGATGAAGGCACGATATAATAGTTGGATTAATGTTTCATAGAGAGTTATTTCAGATGAAAGTAATCCGTTATCACATCACAATGACTTCCTATACAAGTGCCTTCAGAACATTCATTTAAGACCTTCTCGAGCCGTATGTGGTAACACCACACACAACGGCATGTGTGTGGTTCACTGTCTCACCGACTGAAAACAGAAACAAGAATCGAGAAGTGTCAATGCACACATAACTAAACTTGTGACACACCAACACAGAGCAAAATGCAAACAAAACAAAGTGCATTTAATTCCTGAGAATACCATAAAATGAGCTCCTTTTGCACCCACGTAAACAGCTCAAATGACAATGCCGTGAGATGTAAAATGTGTTTATTTATATCTACCCGGGAAATTAAGTCTTGAGCCTGCCACAACAGCCAGTCCTCGCTGACATGCAGGCTCTAATCCTGTGACCGCTGAACAAAGGTAACCATGGTAATGTGTCCGTTCGTGGGTAGGCAGATGAGGCCAAGTGAGAATAGGATGTGGTTTATGAAATGGCTGAATTGACTTCTATAGCTGTGGGGGGTGTGAGGGGGAGGAATTGTAAATAGCCTCCATGGACCTCACTAGAAGAAAAGCTGAACAAGATATAATGATCAATAACCAATCACTGGATAGAAGTGCTGTAGTATGCTGCAATATACTGTATTTCAATCAGGAGAGACTCATTTAATTGAATAATACTTTATTACACATGCATCAAATATGAATTGTGCAACGTCTTTGCCGATTGGACTCCAGGTTCTCTCCCTTCGTCAGGGTGCCGGAACAGTAGCAGAATACGCAGTGGATCTTCGGATCCTAGCTACAGAGAGTGGGAGGACACTGCCTTGCAGAGTGTTTTTGTCTACGGGTTAGCGGAGAATATCAGGGATGAGCTAGCTACTAGGGAGGAGACAGACAGTTTAGACTCCCTAATTTCCCTATCCACCCGCCTAGATAACCGGATCCGAGAGTGCACCATCTGCAGACCAGCCTCCACCTCTTCCACTCAGCTTCAAGCAGCGCCGCAGCTTAGAGATGACAATCAGACTGCCCTGGGCCCGCCCTCAGCATTCGACCCTCACTTTTCACTGAGGAGCCGATGCAGTTGAGTCGCGTCCGTCTCCCGTTTTCAGAGCACCAAAGGCGCGCTAGGGCAGACATGTGTGCTTATTGCGGTCAGGCTGGCCACTACCTCGCCTCCTGCTCCCTCCTGCCAAAAGACTAGGCTCATCAGTTTCTGGAGGGGTCCTGATGAGCCATACCTCCTACTTCAGCCCTTCTATCCTGTACACCAATGAAGCCATATCTTATGTGGATGTGCGCCATCGTCGCTCAGGCCGGGAATATTGACCTACCTGTCCCTAAGAGGGTCAACGCCCTGGATGGACAACTCCTGGCTAATATACGGTAATCACCATGGGTCCGTAGAGCGACTGATCATTTCCTCACCACATGTTCCAGTGGTTTTCAGCCAATCTTGGCTGAGACGTCACAACCCCCACATTGATTGGTCCACAGGGGCTGTAGTTAGTTGGAGTACATTTTGCCACTCTCACTGTCACCAGTCCGCATCAGCCCCCATTAACGTAACTGCAACAACCCCTATTGAGCCGCCTAACCTCATGTTAGTGCCACCCATTTATCATGACTTAGGAGGTATTCAGCACTCAGCGAGCCCTAACCCTGTCCCACATAGGCCCTATGACTGTGCCATCAACCTGCTTCCTGGTGCCCCCCTACCCTCCAGCCGCCTTTTCAAGATCTCCCACCTTGAAAGAGAGGCCATGTAGAAATACATCCACGACTCCCTGGCAGCTGGGTTAATCCGACCGTCCTCGTCGCCGATGGGGGCTGGTTTCTTTTTTGTGGACAAGAAGGACCACACACTTCGTCCCTGCATCCACTACTGGGGTCTTAACGATGTCACCATCAAGAACAAGTATCCTCTCCCCCTCATCGACCCCGCATGTGAGCCCCTTCTCAAGGCCACCATCTTCTCAAAATTGGACCTCCGTAACGCCTACCACCTCATTCGGATACAGGACGGAGATGAACGGAAAACCGCTTTTAACACCGCACTAGGCCATTTTGAGTATCGGGTCCTGACTTTCGGTTCACCAACGCCCCAGCAGTGTTCCCAACCCTTGTGAACAACGTCCTTCGGGACATGCTCAACCACTTTGTTTTTGTTTATATTGATGACATACACATCTTCTCCCAGAACATGGAGGAACACATTAAGCATGTCAGGCTAGTGCTACAAAGACTACTTGAGAACAAACATTTTGTTAAGGCTGAGAAATGTGAATCCCAAGTCACTACACTGGGTTTCCTTGGATTCATGATGCAGCCGGGGCAGGTGAGGGCGGATGCAGCCAAAGTGCAGGCAGTGGCAGAGTGGCCATACCCACCACTCGAAAGCAGTTGCAGCGCTTTCTATGATTTGCCAACGGTTTATCCGGAATTACAGCAGGGTGAAAACTCCTTTTACACAACTCATCTCCACTGCCGTACCCTTTCAATGGACTCTAGAGACCAACGCGGCCTTCACACTAAAACACCTATTCACCACTGCCCTGGTATTAATTCATCCTGACTTGCAGTTTGTTGGAGGTTTGTGGAGGTGGATGCCACCGGTTCTGGTGTGGGGGCTGTTCTCTCTCAGTGGTCTCCACAGGAGGAACTCCTCCGCCTCCTGCGTGCTGGCCACAGTCACGTGGGGAGTAGAGTCTCTCATCCAGAAGGCCCAGCACTCCCATCCAGATCCAGGCGGTGGTCGTCCCAACCGCTTCTTTGTGCCGGACACAGTCAGATCCCAGGTACTACTTGCTTTTGTTCACCAACGGTTTTGGTGGCCATCCATGTCCCGAGATACCCATGCATTTGTGTCAGCCTGTTCAGTTTGTGCTCGCAGCCAGGTGTCCCATCAAACCCCAGCTGGTCAGTTGCAGCAATTGCTTATTCCCCACCGTCCAAGGTCTCACATCGCTGTGGATTTTGTAACAGGCCTGCCTGCATCTGTGGGCAATACCACCATTTTATCCGTTGTGGACCGTTATTCCAAGGCTGTGCATTTCATTCCCCTCACCAAGTTGCCTTCGGCCCTAAAGACTGCTGACCTACTGGTCCTTCATGTTTTCCGACTCCACGGCATTCCCCTGGATGTTGTGTCGGACAGAGGGCTGCAGTTCTCGTCACAGGTCTGGAAGACTCTCTGTCGAGCGCTGGGGGCCACTGCTAGTCTCTCCTCTGGTTACCATCCCCAGATGAATGGCCAGACGGAACGAGCCAACCAGGATCCAGAGTCGGCTCTGCGGTGTGTCACTGCTCACAACCCGTCTTTCTGGTCCATGCACCTGCCGTGGGTTGAGTATGCACACAATGCTCTCACTAGTACCGCCATTGGCATGTCCCCCTTCATGGCCTCCTTGGTATCAGCCCCCTGTTTCCGGCCCAGGAGAGCACAAACGAACAGATTCAAGATACATGACTTGAGGCATTGCATCACATTTTCACCCTCTCGACTGTAACGCAAGATCAATATAATATTAGTTTCCTTGTTTTTTTTTACTCCGACGGGCAGTGTTTTGCGATGCACCTGTCATCACAACAGCCGCTGTCTCCGCTCCGCCGGACGGCGAGTAAAGAGTAAAGGGAGTATGGGGGGCGCGTTGCTTAGAAAAACCAGCGCACAGGTCATCAGTCCACTTAAAAGTCAGCCTACGGGTTATTTTTCTCAACCTCTGAAGTCACCTTAGAGAACTCTCTTCAGGAATCTTCAATCGTCACTAATCACGACTGCCACGGAGCAAATACCACCCAGAACGTATTTAATCTCCCAATACATTTGATGTTTTCTAAGGCTCGGAAAAAACAAAGATAATTTAGACTTAAAAGGTGACCACTGTACATCTTCTCCAAGCTACACGGGACCTGCCCGGCCTGGAGCAGAGCTCCTAAAGACGTCACTGTCCCGCCCCATGTGTTATGAGGTGTGGAGTGAGTGGGTACAAGTGTCAGCCTGACCCAGGGGCTCACCGGAATCCGCTGCTCGGACCCCTCGCAGGAGGTCGGCGGGTCTCAGTGAAAAAACTCTTCAAAGGCTCAGAGCGAACTCGGTTTATTGTTTCTTGAGGAGCGTGAACGACGGAGGGTTGAGCGTTTGTGTTTTAACTGTGGTAAAGCTGGACACTTTCGGATCACCTGCCCACGTCGTATGACTGGATCAGAACAGCCGCTACGAGTGAGTACGCTTCTCTGTCTGTAAGAATACGTGTTCAAGATTTGGAGCCTGGTCGGGGTTATCAAAAATTCAGCCGAATAACTTCTCTCGTTCTGGAAAATTTGTCAGATCACAGGTCAAGTATCAGCGCTGCGTTTGCAAAGGCAGGAGCAGTTCAGGCAGCACACAGGCCGGAAGAACAACTAACATCAGCAAGAACATCATGTTTTATAACCCTTGAAAGACAGAGAAGGAAATATTTCTATTGGCCCTAAACTGGCGTAGAGGAGGACTTTCCACCCCTCGCATCTAAGATCCGGTCACATCCAATGTCCAGACTCCTGACTTAACGTAAACATCGTAAACAGAGTGTGTATGTTGAATAGTGTTGGTGTGTCTCTAACCCCCCTTTGGCTGGTAAATCTTCTAGTTGACCCGCAGACCTTACATTCCTCAGCCAGGACATAAACTGACTCCCCATCCTGTCAGACTCGTGTCTGCCTGCTTGGCAGATCCTGCTTCCCCCCTTACCTAACTTTTAAATCAAGACAAGACAGCAAACCCCCAACTAAGCCCATGAAAATAACTTTTGATTATCATGTCCGAATATTTCTCAGCACCAATGCCTTTTACCTGTCACTGTCTCTGGGAGTATGGGTCAGGCAACCGTTTTATCCATTAACTTCGTAAGTCAACGCCTGGTTCAACAACTTCAACTGCCTACGTCACCCTGTTCTCCTCCACTACCGACTACATCCATTGACAATCAGCCCTTTGGTTCTGGCTTCGTTACCCTGGCTACAGTCCCGGTTACTCTGGTTGTGGGTGTTCTTCACTCAGAGAAATTATCTGTTAGTTATAGATCACATAACGAACAATGTTATTTTAGGGTTACCTTGGCTCGCTTATCATGAACCACAGATTTGGTGGTTCTACCTGGTCTACTAATGAACTGCTCCGTTGGGGTAGCAAGTGTGTTTCCCACTGTCTGGCTACACCCATCAGAGCAACCATAATTGAGAGCCCATCAGTCGCTGTCACACCAGATGTCCCCTCAGCCTATTTAGACCTGGCAGCAGTCTTCAGCAACAGGAGCGCCATCTACCTGCCACCACACAGACCGCTACTCCACCCAGAGGTAGGATTTATCCATTATCATTGCCCGAATCCCAAGCTATTGAAACTTATGTGGAGGAGGCTCTCGCCAATGGTTTTGTCCGCCTACAACCTCATTCGCCTCAGGGACGGTGAAGAATGGAAGACTGCTTTTCACACAATGACAGGCCATTATGAGTATCTGGTGATGCCCTTTGGATTATCCAACACCCCTTCAGTGTTCCAGGCTTTTGTTAACGAAGTTCTTCGTGAATACATTGGCAAATGTGTGATCGTGTACATTGATGATATTCTGGTCTACTCCTCAGATCTGGGTGAGCATGTCAAGCATGTACGCCAAGTCCTCAACAAACTCCTTGAAAACCGTCTGTATGTCAAACTGGAGTGTGAGTTCCACAAAACCGAAGTACAGTTTCTGGGGTACAGAATATCCTCCCAGGGGGTCCAGATGGATGAGGGTAAAGTCAAGGCAGTGGTAAACTGGCCTGAGCCCCAGACCGTTAAAGAGCTTCAGCGTTTTCTGGTCGTTGCAAATTTTTACAGACGCTTTGTTCGCAATTTTAGTTCAGTTGCTGCACCCCTAACGTCTCTGTTAAAAGGGGCCATCAAGAGGCTCTGTTGGAATGATGCTGCCGACCTGGCCTTCGGGAAGTTAAAGAGCATGTTCACCTCAGCGCCTGTCCTCAAGCATCCGGATTCGGATCTCCCCTTTGTTGTTGAGGTAGATGCATCGGAGTCTGGGGTGGGAGCCATTCTCACCCAGCGCCATGGTAAGCCCGCCAAGTTACACCCATGTGCTTTCTTTTCTCTCAAATTGACCTCTGCAGAAAGGAATTACGATGTAGGAAATCGAGAACTCCTGGCGATCAAACTTGCCTTTGAAGAATGGTGGCATTGGCTGGAAGGCGCCAGGCATCCTTTCCTGGTGCTAACGGACCACCGTAATCTAGGATCTAGTGGGCCGGTTTCGGAGACAAGGCTCAAGCCTAGTCCCAGACTAAAATGCTGTTTGAGCTGGCTTAACTGAAATTCACTTGCACAGACGTAGCTTAAAATACTCGTGGATTAAGCCTGTTCTGGATTAAACAAACCCGATTGCAAAATTGAGCATTAGAGCTACTCCAGGACTAAATTGGACTGAATTGAAGCTTAAACTAATCTGCCAAGGAGGCAGGTTTAACTCCCGCTTAGTAGGCTAGGCTACTGTTTGTGAAACTGAGCTTGGATTGTTTGGGAGCATGGACTATTTGGAATATCTAAATGAGGACCAACATGCACGACAAAGGCCAGCCAGACGAATACTGCTGGATAGGAGTGATCCATTGAATCAGTTTGATGAAATAACTTTTCGAGACCGCTTTCGTATGCACAAGGAAAATGCATTGGAGATAATTACTTTGCTTGAGCCTAGACTTTCCTCTCTGTCTCAAAGAGGAAGGCCTGTGTCCAATCAACTGCAAGTTCTGATCACTTTGAGGTTCTTGGCATGTGGAATCTTTCATCGTGAAACTGGTGATTTGTGTGGTGTCAGTGAACCAACTGTATGTAGAATAGTTCACAAAGTCTGCAGTGCCATTTGTGAACTGAGGAGTCTTTACATCAAGTTCCCTGATGCTGCTGGGCAAGCCAACTATAAAGTGCAATTCTATGAATATGGGCACTTTCCAGGAGTGATTGGCTGTATAGACGGATGTCATGTTCCCATCAAGTGTCCATCAACTCCTGATGCAGAGGAATACAGGAATCGTAAGAACTGTTTTTCAATCAATGTTCAGGGTGTATGCACTCCTAATTTGGAGTTTTCAAACATTGTTGCCCGTTGGAAAGGTGCAACCCATGATTCAAGGATTTTTCTCAACTCTTCATTGTGTGCACAATTTGAGAGTGGACAACATAGTGGACTACTACTTGGTGATAGTGGATATGGTCAGAGTAACTATTTATTCACACCACATCTAAATCCCACAACAGCTGAGCAGCAAAGGTACAACAGAGCTCATATCCGTACTAGAGGGATGATCGAGCGTATGTTTGGAGTATGGAAAACTCGATTCCAGTGCTTACGAAATACGATTCGTTTCAAGCCAAGAAGATGCTGCAAAGTGATCATTGCTACAGCTGTGCTGCACAACTACCTGAAGCAGCATGGCTGTCCTGACCTGCCAATGGAAGATCAGGATGATGCAGATGTGCCCATGGTGGCAGAGGCAGCCAATGACCAGCGAGGACTTGCACACAGAGCTGCTTTCACAGTGCAGCACTTCAGCATTTAAATATGGAATGTATCCATTATGGTATGGTGGTGCTTGCATACTGTTTCTGTACAAAATTACAATAATGTAGCAAAATTAAACTAGTGAACCAAGTCGGGTAAAATGTAGTTTGTGATGATTAATACTCACTCACACGCCAAATGACAATACATTTATTTTTATTTTTCACAATTCCTCATATTCACCATGGCTACTAGTATGCAGAATTCTTTTTTGGAGCATAGCCCTCTCTCCCAATTTCATATCCAGTTCAACCTCTAGAATTCTCATTTTCATTTCATGTTCTTCTTTTAAATATTCAATTTTACGCTCATGAAATTCTCTGGCTAACTTTTCATGCATAGTTATCTTTTTTGGTCTCTGTTGGATGGTAGCAGCTTCATCTCCCAGGGGTGCCATAGCAGATGTGGAGGGTTCAGGCTCGTTGTGAACTGGCTCTTGATTGGTTTCCTCTGGAAAAAAAGACCACTGTTCCAAACTCAAATCAACTAATATGGTCCTGTAACCAATTTACTTCCTAAGGTATATTTACCATTTGTGCTCAGTTCTCCATGTTCACTGTCCAAATGGTCATTGTCTGGTATACCATCCAGAGGTTGCTGGTGCTCTATTATACCAGACAGCAAGTCACCCAATTCATCACATGTGTCCTTTATTGGTGGTCCACCACCTGTAATAAATCGCTCTCTTCTGCTTGCTGCATTCTCTTTTTTTAATCCCAGTTTAATGTTCTTCCATAGAACCTATGAAGGCAGATATCATTCATTAGTTTTCTTTTTTGATGTCACAAAAATAGTAATATGGGAAATCTGAAATACTGGTACTGATAAGGCATAATAAAAATAAGTTTGTCTCCTGATAATTTAGGTCATGGTGGAGAAATGATTGTATATTTCTTTCCCCCTCACATATAGGTATGGATTTTCCTTTGTGCAACATATCTTACTCTACCACCATGTTTAACATGCATATGCCCCTTTAAAATAGGTTACTATCCTTTTAAACAGGATATTCATTCAATGTGAATGCTACAAGCAGCAGGAGTATTGTATTTGGGTAGGCCATAAATAAGCAGGGTATAGGCAACAGGAAACAAACACATATTTTTGTGCCTAATAATGAAGATTAACTCACCTGCAGTTGTTGTACTGTTCTTGTGGTGACATCTTCATTTGCATTGAATTCTTTGCCAATTGCAGTCCAAGCACTTCTTTTCTTATGTTCAATAGCAGCAGTATGGATTTTGCTTTCAATGACTGGATGGTTCGATACAATTAGTTTTAGTAGTGCTTTTTCATGCTCACTATAATTTTTGGAGCGAATTCTCTTTGCCTCTGACATTGTGTTGTCTCAAAATTCACTGCAACAATGGTGTTTCATACTCCATTTCAGGTTTTCATGAGCACAATTGGACCAACAGCCTGTGCTTCCACTTAGTCTAATGAGGCTTGAACCAGGTGTTCTCATTAAGCTTACTCCAGGACTCCATAGTCTCAGACTAACTAAGCCAAATTTATGCCATGTTCATGCAAGCCACTTAAATAGCCAGGATTAACTAGTCTGATTTAGGCCTACTTCAGTCTTGATTTAAGCCCTGTCTCCGAAACCGGCCCACAGTGTTTTTCAACCAGAGGCCGTCAGGTGTGCCATGAAAAAAAAATCATTTTTTACATACTGTCACTTCATTGGTGAAAAAAAAAAGCCAACTTGTGTGTTTGTGTGTGTGTGTCGTCGCGCTGTTGTGTTGGTGGTATGAAGGCTCAATACTCCCCTCTGCCTGTGGGTGGCGGTACGCAGCGTAATTAATAGGCAGATTTGGTGAGGCGACAATTTAAAAAAGTGAGATTTAAGGCCGGCGCATGCTTCTGCGTTTGCGTCGTTGCGTTGACGCACTCGTTTCAATTCATGGTTCTGTGTGTGTTGCAGAGCAATTCACCTCCAGAACAACAGGCGGAGTGACGTGTTTTGTTGAAGACGACCTAAAGAGTCACGTCTATTTATTTATTTGTTTATTTATTTATCATAGACTATGTTAAGTCTAATAAAACACAACAAATAGAACACGCGTTTCCCTGATTTCTTAGAGTATATTATGCTCATGCCGAAACTATGTTTGGGATTGATTTTCATATCATTTCCGGTTGTTGGTGTGCCGTGAGATTTTTTCTGTGTCTTAAGTGTGCCTTGACGCAAAAAAGATTGAAAAACACTGATCTAGAATACATACAGTCGGCCAAACGGTATCTAACGCACCCTTTCACTGGTCAGAAACAGAGTCTCGTGGCCATCTGTGAGATGTGATGTCATGCAGTACGTTAGGTCTTGTGCTGTGTGCGCACAAACCAACAAAATCTCCCCGTCAACTACCCTCAGGTCTCCTAAAACCCCTCCCCATACCTAACAGACCCTGGTCCCACATCGCTGTGGATTTTATCACTGACCTTCCCTGTTCCCAAGGTTTTACCACCATTTTGGTTGCAGTGGATAGGTTTTCCAAAGCATGCCGTCTGATCCCCCTCAAAAAGCTGCCTTCTGCCATGGAGACCGCAGAGTCCCTATTCCACCATGTGTTTCGGACTTTCGGCCTACCTGAAGAGATTGTGTCGGACAGAGGGGTTCAGTTTACCTCAAAAGTATTAGGGGTGCAACGGATCAAAAAACTCACGGATCGGATCATTTTTCGGATCAGCAAAAAAAAAAAGACAAGACAAATAAACATAAATTTTGTCTTTTGGTTCATTAAGACTTTTATATTATTAAATTAAAATACAGTATATAAAATCAACTTAAAGTGCACAAGGCATGGTATCTTCATTTTAACATAATTATTGAAAAACAACATAAAGTGCAACATAAGAAGGGACATCATCTTCCTTGAAACATGGATAGTGAAATAAAGCCTATGTGCACAATCACATCATCACAGAAGAATAAAAGACAGAAAGAAAGCAAAGCATATATGAGCTTATAATTTCAAATTATTTTTCAAAAAGACAAGGATGTCTACACTGTCTGGGGAGAGTGTGGACCTCTTTGCAGTCACTATGTCCCCTGCTGTTGAGAACACTCTCTCGAAAGGAACTGAAGAGCCTGGCACAGCGAAATAGCATCTTGGCACTATGAGGGTATTTACACTCATTGCTTTTCCACCATGTCAGTGGATCACCATCCACTGTAATGCCGCTTGCTCCCAGGTAGGATGCCACCTCCTCTTTGATGATGTCAGCAGGAGTCATGCTGTCCATGTCTTTGCTGGCAAAGGTCTCTCCTAAAAGCTCTGCCATCGCTGACTTCTTTTGTGGAGGAGATGTGTCCAAGTTTGCTCCTGTTGGCTCTGCAGCTTGACCCTGCAGAAAAAAATTAGTTGATTAATTAAACCTATTATTTATTTTCATGTTTCATAGACATAAAAAATGTGGCAATAACATTTAATAAAAGCCATTATTACTGGATTTTTTTTTTGATTTAAATGTATATGTGGTGGCGGGCGTGGTTTTGGCTCGTCTGCAGCGGGAGAGAGGGGGGAGTGGCTCAGGGAACGGTGCCAGGTGGGAGCAATTGGCATCTGCACAGCTGATGCCAATCTAACTTTGTCTTCGTGTCTTTTTAAGAGCAGTGAGAGCGGCGACAAGAGGGAGACGAGGAAGACGCGGGGACCTCACTGCTCCGTGTGTGTGTGAAAACTGCAATAAAGACATATTGTATTGCAACCAACCCTGCCGTGTCGTGCTGTCTCTGCGCCCCGAGAACCTACATCCGTGACAGTGGCACCCAACGTAGCGGGGGAACGGCGGAATGACCGACGAGCAGCAGCAGGGGATGCCGGCTCAGCCGATCCTGGCGCTGGGTCGGATGATCGGCGAGCTGGCGGCCATCCAGCGGGACCAGGCGGAGGCCAATCGACAGTTCCTGGGGGCGCTCCAAGCCCAGGTGGGGCGTCAGGCCCAGGCTCTGGAGCAACTGGCGGCGCGACCGGCCGACGCTCAGCGAACGCCCGGGCCCGCGGCGCTGACCGGACTGGCGCTCCATCGCATGACAGCGGAAGATGACGCGCAGTCTTTTTTGGAGGCCTTTGAGGCGATGGCGGAGGCGTGCAGCTGGCCGGCGGAGGAGTGGTCGGTCCGGCTTCTGCCTCTCATATCCGGGGAGGCGCAGACGGCGGCCATGGGGCTGCCACCGGCGGCCCGGCGGGACTACGCATCCGTGCGTAAGGCGGTCACCGACAGGCTGGGGCTGCTGCCAGAGGACCATCGCCGGCGGTTTCGGCAGACCAGGTTGGAGCCGGGGGACCGGCCATTCGCGTACGGACAGCGGCTCAAAGACGCCACGAACAGATGGCTGCTGCCCAACGGCGTTGGGGGGATGGAGGCCGTAATGGAGAAGGTGGTCCTGGAGCAGTTTGCGGAAGGGCTCCCGGCCCGGACGGCAGCGTGGGTGAAATACCACCGCCCACCGACCCTCAAAGCGGCCATCACCCTCGCAGAGGATCACCTGGCGGTGCACCCCAGCGGTCAGCGGGACGAGGAGGGTACGCCATCCCCGGCCCGACCAGCGCGACGACGAGAGGGGCAGCTGCCGCCGGTGGAACGACCCGTGCCGGCCCCGCGACGGACTTTGTTCCTTCCGGCCCGCTACCCGCCGACCGCAGAGCGCTCCGGTGCCCTTCCCGACCCACAGGGGGGTTCTCAAACGCCGGGGCAGGAATGTTGGAGGTGCGGGCAGCCCGGGCACCTCCGGAGAGAGTGTCCGCTGATGGAGGTGGGACAGGTGATTCGGGTTGCCGGCGTTCCAACACCCTCCCCCGGTCCGGGAGCGACGTACCGCGTTCCGGTAAGAATCCAGGGGGGTATACGCCAGGCGTTGGTTGATTTAGGCTGCATGCAGTCTATGATTCACCAGAGCCTGGTTCGGCCCAGGGCATTGGTGGAGGCGTCACGGGTGAAAATAAGGTGTGTGCATGGGGACGTTCACGAGTATCCCATAGTGTCCGTAGAATTTAGGCATAGAGGGAAAAAAAATAGTGTGAAGGCAGCGGTTAGCTCCCGCCTGACGCACCCTGTGATTTTGGGAACAGATTGGCCAGGATTTGATAAGCTAATGGGGCTGGCCGCGGGGGTGCGTTCACGACCGACAGGGTTATGCGGTATGTGCGCGGTGCTCAGCGGTGACGCGAGGTCGTCCGACGCTGCAGACGGGGAGGGCGAGTCGGCGGAGCCTCTCGTAGAGACTCCGCCGGTTCCCGGGTTTCGCTCCATGGAAGATTTTCCACTCGAGCAGTCTCGTGACGATACTCTATGCTCAGCCTACGACCAAGTGCTTAGGATTGATGGTCAGTTGGTGCGCCCTGACGCGGCGCAATCATATCCGCACTCTTTATTGATTAGGGACAGACTGTATAGAGTGAGTCGTGACACTCACAGGGCAGGAAAACACCCAGTTGCTGGTGCCAAAAAGCCGTCGGGAAATGATTTTCCAGGCGGCTCATTATAACCCGATGGCGGGGCATATGGGATACGAAAAAACGCTAGACCGGATAATGACCCGATTTTATTGGCCAGGCATCCGGGGGGGACGTGCGCCGCCGGTGCGCGTCCTGCCCGGAGTGTCAGTTAGTGCCAAAAGCGGCTGATCCCACCCCGCTCCCGTACGAGGCCCGTCTCTCCGAGGACCAGAGAACGGACATCGCCCAGTTGCAGAAGCAGTTTGCTGACGTGTTCTCCCCCCTGCCAGGCCGGACCGACCTGATAGCTCACCGAATCGAGACGCCCCCGGGGGTGACGGGGAGATCACGTCCCTACAGGATGCCCGAACACAAAAAAAAAGTGGTTCAGGGGGAATTGGCTAGTATGTTGGAGATGGGGGTAATAGAATAGAGTAATAATAGAGTCCCACAGCGCCTGGTGTAGCCCCATCGTTCTTGTGCCTAAGAAAGATGGGTCGGTGCGGTTCTGTGTGGACTATCGCAGGGTGAATAATGTGTCACGGTTTGATGCCTACCCGATGCCCCGGGTCGACGAACTCCTGGACCGGCTGGGCTCTGCACGTTTCTTTACGACACTGGATTTAACCAAGGGCTACTGGCAGATTCCTCTGTCTCCAGAGTCCAAGGAAAAAACGGCGTTCTCCACTCCGTATGGGTTATACCAATTTACCACACTTCCCTTTGGCTTGTTCGGTGCCCCGGCCACGTTCCAGCGTCTCATGGATCGGGTGCTGCGTCCCCACGCTGCATATGCTGCCGCCTACTTGGATGACGTCATTATCCACAGCACCACCTGGGCGGAGCATGTGCGGCGGGTGGGCGCGGTGCTGGAGTCCCTGAGACGGGCGGGGCTCACCGCCAACCCGGGGAAGTGTGCAGTTGGACGGAGGGAGGTCCGGTATCTGGGGTACCACTTGGGGGGCGGGCAGGTGCGTCCTCAGGTAGACAAGACGACGGCGATTGCGGCCTGCCCGCGGCCCAAGACGAAAAAAGAGGTGAGGCGGTTCTTGGGGCTGGCGGGGTATTACAGGCGGTTCATTCCCGGCTTCGCGGACCTCACCAGCCCCTTGACCGACCTGACCCGGAGAGGTGCGTCAGATCTGGTCCAGTGGTCGGAGCAGTGCCAGCAGGCGTTTGAGAAGGTGAAACAGACTCTTTGTGGGGAACCACTCCTCCATACCCCTGACTTTTCTTTTCCCTTCACTCTGCAGACTGACGCATCGGACAGAGGGCTGGGGGCCGTTTTGTCCCAGGAGGTGGAGGGGGTCGACCGCCCAGTCTTATACATCAGCCGGAAGCTGTCCGAGAGGGAGGCCAGGTACAGCACGGTGGAAAAGGAGTGCCTGGCCATCCGGTGGGCGGTGGACTCCCTGCGCTACTACCTCCTGGGACGCTCTTTCACCCTCTGTTCGGACCACGCCCCGCTCCAATGGCTCCACCGCATGAAGGATACCAACGCCCGGATCACCCGGTGGTATCTGGCGCTACAGCCTTTTAACTTCAGAGTGGTCCATAGGCCGGGGGCGCAGATGGTCGTGGCAGACTTCCTCTCCCGCCCTCTTGGGGGGTGGGGGGGGGGAGTAGGTTAGGCCGGTGGGCTTCCCGGCCTAAGTCGGGCGGTGGGGGTATGTGGTGGCGGGCGTGTAGAGTAGGGGGTGAAGTGTATCTGGGCTGCAGGTCCTCTCTAATGGCAGTCTTGACATCTCGAGTGATGGTGCTGTCTTCCACACTTGGAGCCATGGATTGTAGAATCCTTGTTTTCAGCGGCAGGATCATTGACACAGATGGTGAAGTTTCAGTGCTCAGCAGAGAACAGTTTTGAATGGTTTAAGCACCTGGAGGACCTCATCTGCCACTCTCATGTCATCATCAGACAGGGTGATGATGTCTTTGACATTTTTCTTCAGGGTCTTCTCGGTCAATGCAGAGTATATAGCTGCCTGCTGCTACAGAGGATGCTCGGGATAGCTCATCCACAACTTTTTTCTTCTCCTGCTCATAAAGATCTGGCACAATCTTTTCGCTGAAGTGGGTGCACGACGGGATGTCGTAACGTGGCTCAAGCACTTTCAGCATGTGTTTAAAGCCCTCGTTTTGCACAACCGAATATGACCTCATGTCTGCACCTATAAACACACCGATAGCGCTTGTGATGGCTTTAGCCCAGTCTGATTGTGCAGCAAGGAGCTGCTTAAATGCTGCGGTGATAAGCGGTTGTTGAGCAGCTTTAGTTTTCACTCCTGTCAGTGAAACACCGGGGTGATGTCGCTTCAAATGCGTGGGCATGCTTGATGTTTCCGCTGTCATATGGCTTTCTTGTGCCACGGTGCCTACACACCGTCACGGTTTTATCCACTAACCTCTTTCTTCCTCATTATATTTGACAGGGAAGCCAAAATGCTCCCATACAGGGGATTTAAATGACGCGGGGCGTTCAAGCTTCTCCGTTCCTCCGCTCGCCATGACCACGCTGTGTGTGGACTGAACATGCGCACAACTTTTTTTCAGAAATCAATCCGCGGATCACGTGTGTGCCGAACCGAAGATATTGATCCAAACGGATCACGGATCAATGATGATCCGTTGCACCACTAAAAAGTATGGTCATCGTTTTTCACACTGCTGAACGTGCAAATTAATCTATAATCAGGTTATCATCCACAGAGCAACGGTCAGACGGAGAGGCTAAACCAGGAGATTGGCCGGTTCATTCGCACCTACTGGGGGAATGGAGCAGGTTTTTGCCATTGGCAGAATATGCCCAGAATTCCCTTCCCAGCTCTGCTACAAAGCTCACGCCGTTCCAGTGCGTCCTGGGTTTCCAACCAGCCCTGTTCCCATGGTCTGGAGAACCTTATGAAATCGTGGCGGTGGATGACTGGTTTAGACGGAATAAGGCGGTCTGGGACGCTGCTCACGTCCAGCTACACCTTCCGTCCGACGTCGGAAGGTGAACACATAGCATGGCACCTCGGCTCCAACCCGGTCAGGAAGTCTGGCTCTCCACACGGAACATCCGGCTCCACCTCCCTTCCAAGAAGCTAATTCCTCGTTTTATCGGCCCATTCAGGATTGTCAAGCAAGTCAATACGGTGACTTATCGGTTACAGTTGACCTCTCATTACAGGATCAATTCAACTCTCCATGTCTCCTTGCTCAAACCTGTTGTCAGACCCCAGGATGGCCAGTCAGGCCCTGAGGCTCAGTCGGCACCACCACCCCCTTTGCTTCTGGATGATGGTGTGGCATATACGGTCAGATCTCTGCTGGACTCCCATCGCCGCCGGACTGGTCTTGAATACCTCACGGACAGGGAAGGTTATGGGCTGGAGGAGAGGTCCTGGGTTCCAGCCTCGGACATTCTTGACCCTTCCCTCATGGCTGACTTTCATCTGGCCCATACAGAGTGTCCTGGCCCGCTCGCACGTGGTGGGCCGCCCCGTGGAGGTCGGTCTTGGGCTTCTGGAGCCGCCCTGGAGGGGCGGGGTTCTGTCACGATCCAGCGCTCCCCTTCCCCGGAGTACTGAGGCCTTCAAAATCTGGTCCCCAAACTCCCCCCTGTTTACTGTCTAGTTGGTCTATTCCGTTTTGTGGTTTGTTCCAATGTGTGTCTGCCTGTTGTGCACGCCCACTACACACCTGTGTCTGGTTCCCCATCAAGCTGGTCTATATATATACCCCTTATCCCTCTGTGTTCCTTGCGAAGTCTTTTGTAGTCAACATCCTATTCTGGGCGTTATTTGGATCTCCTGTTTGTACCCCCGTTGAAGACCCCTTGTTCGTTCCAGACCTAGTTGCCTCCTGCCTTATCCCTGTCGGTACCTTCGCCTTGCTCCTGGATTTCGACGTCCTGCCTGTCTACTACACTAGACAGAATGTTTATTTTATTATATGCAACATAATTAATGTGAGAAAACAATACCATGGGACAGTCTATGGCAAGGGTATTCAACTAAAATATGCAAATATAAACAATGTTCTCTCAATTAACTAAATAAAAGTAGGGCTGCATTTAAAAAAAAAGGGAAAATTACATTACATGTCATTTAGCTGACGCTTTTATCCAAAGCGACGTACAATAAGTGCATTCAACCATAGGGTACAAACTCAGGAGAACAAGAAACAAGAAAGTGCAATTTCCTCAAATAAGCCAATTTACAATTTGCTATAGATGAGTGACGTTACAAGTACAATTTAAGTGCTACAATTTGTTAGTCTTTAGTCGAGGTAGAGTCTGAAGAGGTGTGTCTTTAGTTTGCGGCGGAAGATGTGAAGGCTCTCTGCGGTCCTGGTGTCTTCAGAGAGCTCGTTCCACCATTTCGGCGCAAGGACAGCGAAGAGTCGAGACCTAGTCGAGTGTTTTGCTCTCAGTGAGGGAGGGACGAGTAGTTTTGCAGATGCAGAGCGGAGAGTGCGGGTTGGGATGTAGGGTTTGACCATGTCCTGGATGTAAGCTGGACCCGATCCATTCACAGCATGGTACGTGAGCACCAATGTTTTGAACTGGATGCGGGCGGCCACCGGTAGCCAGTGAAGAGAGCGGAGGAGTGGAGTAGTGTGGGAGAATTTCGGAAGGTTGAAGACCAGTCGAGCTGCTGCATTCTGAATGAGCTGCAGAGGTCGAATGGCGGTGGCAGGGAGACCTGCCAGGAGGGAGTTGCAGTAGTCCAGGCGGGAGATGACAAGAGCCTGAATCAGTACCTGCGCTGCCTTCTGAGTGAGAAGGGGACGTATTCTCCTGATATTGTAGAGCGTGTATCTACAGGATCGCGTTGTCGCGGCAATGTTGGGAGTCAGGGAGAGTTGGCTGTTGAGTGTGACGACGAGGTTCTTAGCGGTCGAGGTGGGCGTTAGTACGGAGTTCCCAAATTTGACTGTCAGGTCCTGGGTAAGCGAATCTTTTCCGGGAAAGAGAAGTAGTTCAGTCTTGTCGGGGTTGATTTTCAGATGGTGGGCGGACATTGAAAATGTCTGCATGTTCAAATAAAGTGCTTCAATTCAGAAAAAATAATAAATTAATATATATATATATATATATATATATATATATATATATAGTAGTGCTGTCAAACGATTAAAGCGATTAATCGCATTTATGTCATAGTCAAAATGAATCAAAATAGATCAATGGAATTTTTTTAATCTATTCTAAATGTCCCTTCATTTTATTTATTTTAATGCTCTTATCAAAATGGAAAAGTGGATTGGCTTGCTTTATGCAAATAAAAGTTTTATTTTATTGAAAAACAACATTGCCAAACAGGGCACTACAAAATAAAATGATAAAGTGCACATTTCAGGTGAGGACTGTCCCTTAAACAGGATCAAGTAGTTGGAAGCAAAAAATAAAAAACGTTAATCTCATGAGAAAAACAGAAACGAGTCCGTCCATTGTGGATTAAATGCTCTACTTTGGCTGTCCATTTGTTCCTCATTTTTCACAACCATCCCTTTCTCTCGCTTTTTGTCTCACTCGTCGTTCTGAAATATCTTTCTTCCTACCGTCTTTTTATTTGTAATTTGTCGCTACCTCTCTTGTCTGTCTGCAGTATTGAGGCAAGGCATCATCCTGCCTTGAATGCAAAGACTCGATTGGTCGAGTGGTATCAGTATCAAAAGTACGCTGTCACGTTAAAATCACAACAGTCTTATTTGAGCTTTTGGTCCGGGTGGGATGGCTTCTGGGTCCGGACCAGGACCGCGGTCCGGCAGTTAGTGACCTCTGGTCTACAGGCTCACCTGACTGGTTCTTCTCCTGGGAGCTCTGACTTCTTGCAGGGCGTGGCTGTGCATGATCCCTTCCACAAACTCCAGGTAGGATCCTCTGAGTGTTAGCTCCCTCTTCCCACTATTGGACACAGAGCAGCAGCCAATCAGAGAAGACGTTGTTTGTTTGGGTTGCAGGGATCATGTATCTTTGTAGGGCAATAACAGTTAATAGGCCAATGACAACTTATCAGCATTCTAATTTCTGCAAAGCTATAAAGCAGAGAGATCGTGGAAGCCTGAAATTATGGTAAAAATACATCTGTGGCTAGTCATTTTATAAAGGGTTACCTACTGTATATATTACAACCTCAGATTAAATCTTATTGTGGCTCCTGGAAGCTTCAATATTCACTACATACAACAATACACAAGATATTAGGTTTTATTAGATATCATATCAACTCGTAATTTTAAAAAAAATTGAAAATTTGAAATTCCCAGTTGACAGTGAACTTCTATTGATCAAAACCTAAACATGTTCCATTTAATACCCTAATTCCTTCGAACATATTGAAGTGAGAAAATTGAAAGCCCCACAACTGGTAGCTATGAATGCAACCCAGTCTCACAACAAAACGTGTAATAGCTACGTTGTGGAACGCTTTCTCCCCAAATCGTGACAATACTACGTTTTATTTTGGCCTATTCATTTACATTGCCTTGCAACTACGTCACTAGAAACTAATAAACGGAAGGTCTTCTACATTCTCTGACAGAAGATTATGAAAATATAACGCATACTTCTTGCTAGAAATGCCATCAAAATGCATACAAATGCTGATGCTTTCTTAAAATATTGTGTTTTTCACAGATAATAGACAGACAGCCCGTCCATTTTCTTTTTTAACCTTGATAGTCACGTGACCTAGTTGCAAATAAATTGTCCTCATAAGCGTGAGCATACCACGTTCTACAACGTAGCTATACACTTTTTGCTGTGAGACTGGGCTGATGAATGACAAGCTACCATACGGTAACGTTGTCACTGCCGCTGCATGGTGATATGACAACAGAGGAAAAACTCTGTTATTATGATGTTGCCGTCATGCTTTATGGTTTTGGGATCATTACAATTTTTATTTGCATGTTATGAACAAATGTACATTTGTTTTCAAAGTCAAGCGGCATGGTAGTGAAAGAAAATTTTGTGATGTGCTCGAAACCCTGACTGGAAATCCTCAAACAAAGCATTGTTTTGTAGAAAGTCACATAATTGATTTGCGACGAATTTCTCAAGGATCTTAGAGAGGAAGATGTAGGTTCCTACATCGGAGGACAGGTCGGCACTGGTTGAAGGCAGGAGACCATCAATTTCTCTTTGATAGTCAGAATCAAGTCAGAAAGTCGTTACTAGTGAGGTCCAAAGGAATACACGGCTCGACAGAGCTGTGACTCTGTGTCAGTCTGGCTACAGTGCTGAAGAGAAACCTGGAGTTGGTTTTATTTTTCTCTATTAAGGGAATTACACTATTACAAAGAGAACCGACTGGATTATTTTCCTGGTCGGTTGCGAAAGACTGAAAACCAGGCTTTCAAATGAGTTATAATCCACCTTAAGTTTAAAGTTTATTAAAAGGCAGGAGTCATAAATAGCTGCCACTCCCCCCCCTCGGCCTGTGCCTCGGGGAATATGAGTATTAACATGACTCGGAGGAGTCGCTTCATTTAAACAGAAATATTCCCCATTCAACATCACCAGGTTAGCTGCTAAGCTAATGCTAACGCTAATAGAAGTAACGTTGACTGACGCTAAACAACGTCTAAGCAACTATTTGATGGAGCGAAAATTTGCTAGACGGTGAGGTGTTTAACAACTCCTCACATAGATAAGAATTCACTGTTTGTGATGAAAAATATCACGCTACAGTCAACTCAGTATAGCTAGAGCTGTGAAAAGTTCGATGACATCAAACACGCTGGCAACAGGAAGTGACCCAACACGCTTGCCGTCAGCTGATCGATACCTACTTGTAGCATTGCCGTGGCAACTGCCGTCTGGGAGGAGAACGCATACTTGGACAGTGCCTTTATTAACGACACTGGGTTAATAAAGACACTTCGTTACTGTACTTAACTAGAAATTTTGGGTAGTATTTATCTTTCAGACAACTCTTTACTTCTAACTCCTTACATTTTCACGCAAATATCTGTACTTTCTACTCCTTACATTTTAAAAACAGCCTTGTTACGTCCGGCTTGTCGCAGTTCAAAAACACAAACACAAAAAAAACCTATCTAGATTAATTGCGCTATCCAGACAGTGAATTTCATTGTGGTTGGATGAGAAGTATAAACATTTAGCATCCAGACACCCAATTGGTTTTCTCCGCGACGCGCCGGCAGATCGGAGTGACACCGCGTGGGAAAAGTGGTCGGTGGAAAGTTGGTATTTAGCAACATGGAGCCTCACTGCAGTCTACCTAATCAATGCGAACAACACTTTTATACTTTAAGTAGTTTTGAAACCAGTACTTTTATACTTTTCCTTAAGTAAAAAGCTTGAGTCGATACTTCAACTTCTACAGGAGTCTTTTTAAACCCTAGTATCTGTACTTCTACTTGAGTAATGAATGTGAATACTTCTGACACCTCTGCCTGAGAGGGGAAACCAGTTATTCTCACTGACATCACATCAAAACACTTTGTAAACGGTTATCATGAGTTCGTACTGCGATGGTTTTCAGAGTGTAGGAATGTCAGTGCGCAAAATTAGCCCACAATTTTATTTGTGTAACTTTCTTGGAAACACCCAATTACTCCAAAATCTCTAAAACGACCCACCGTCGAGGTACACAGCGTCTGGTTCCGGTAGGCAGTGGGGCTTTCTTGGCTCATATTGCTGATTGGCCGTCAAAATGTAACTCTCGCTTTGCTCCACGTCCACCAGGAAGCCGACGGACGCGCTGTCTGGCCACATGGACCCCACCTCGATGGTCTCCTTGTACTGCACATTGGTGATGTTCTTCAGGTCCAGCATCTCGCAGTAACCGTACTCGATCACCCCGCAGATGACCAGAGACTCGTTCTTAACAAACGGCAACAATATGTGGACACCAAACGTTGCGTTCGCCATTGTCCGTCTCAGCAAAAGTGCTCCTCGTTCCTCTGATGCGACCCCTTAAAGATTCCTCTCAGAGTCAGACTGTGGACCTGAGTCAGGTCGTGGCTCAGCTGGTACAGCGTCTGCGATGACTTCTCTTCCATCAACCTTGATCAACTGACTTCTTTAATTTCGAAGTCTAAATCTTCTACTTGTCTCTTGGATCCGATTCCGACTGAGCTGCTTAAGGAAGTTTTTCCTTAGTTAGTTAGCACGTCTCTATTAGATATTATGAATCTGTGTTTGTTGACAGGACATGTACCACAGTCCTTCAAGGTAGCTGTAATTAAACCTCTTCTTAAGAAACCTCCTCTTGCTCCAGAGGTGTTGGCTACCTACAGACCTATCTCTTATCTTCCCTTCCTCTCTAAGATCCTTGAGAAATCCGTCACAAATCAATTATGTGACTTTCTACAAAACAATCATTTTTCGAGGATTTCCTGTCAGGATTTCGAGTGCATCATAGCACAGAAACAGCACTACTGAAAATGATGAATGATCTTCTACTTGCATCGGACCAAGGACTCATCTCTTTCCTTGTCTTGCTGGACCTCAGTGCAGGAATTGATACCACCGATCATTGTATCCTGTTGCAGAAACTAGAACATTTGATTGGTATCAAAGGAACTGCACTCAGCTGGTTTAAATCCTACTTATCGGATCGATCACAGTTTGTGCTTATAAACGGTGAATCCTCGAAGACCGCCAATGTTGGTCACGATGTCCCACAAGGTTCTGTACTTGGACCGATTGTATGTACCCTCTATATGTTTCTTTTGGCCGATCTTATCAGGAAACACCGCATAAACTTCCATTGTTATGCAGACGATACTCAATTGTATCTGTCGATCAAACCAGAAGAGACCGACCAGCTAGTTAGACTTCAAGAATGTCTTCGAGACATCAAAACTTGGATGACAGGCAACTTCCTGATGCTAAACTCAGAAAAAACAGAAGTTATCCTGATAGGCCCAGAGCGCCTTCAAAGCCAGCTGTCACGTGATACAGTTTTTATGGATGGGATTGCTCTGGTACCCAGCAGCACCGTCAGGAATCTGGGAGTTCTCTTCGACCAGGATATGACCTTCAACTCTCATATAAAGAAGACTTCAAGGACTGCCTTTTTTCATCTACGTAACATATAAAAAATAAGGAACTTCATGTCTCAAAGTGATGCAGAAAAATTAGTTCATGCGTTTGTCACTTCCAGACTGGATTACTGTAATTCTTTGTTATCAGGCTGCTCTTGTAAATCTCTTAAGCCTCTCCAGTTGATTCAGAATGCTGTAGCACGTGTATTAACAATAACTAAGAAAAGCGATCATATTACTTTTGTATCAACTTCTCTGCACTGGCTCCCTGTTAAAACAAGAATAGAATTTAAGGTACTTCTCCTCACCTACAAGGCCCCCTCCTGGTGAGGCACCGTCGTATCTTAAAGAGCTTGTAACACCGTATTGCCCCACAGGGCAGCTGCGCTCCATAGATGCTGGGTTACATGTTGTTCCTATTGTTTTAAAAAGTATTTTGGGTGCCAGAGCCTTCAGTTATCAAGGGGGGAGTGGGGGGGGGGGGGGGGGCAGATTCGGTCAGCTCTTTTAAAGTAAAGCTTAAAACTTTCCTCTTTGATTTTGCTTATAGTTAGTCCTGGCTCAGGTTACCCCAGACCAGCCCTTAGTTAAGCGGCTATAGGCTTAGACTGCTGGGGGACACCGAGCTCCTCTCTTACGCTCTCGTTCTACAATAATTCACGTTTTATTAATGCACACTCTGTAACAAATTGCTGTAAATTTACGGTGCATTTCTAATGGTATCTTACAGTATGTCATAATAACTGTAACATACAATTAAATTTCCATCCCTTGCTTGTAGATTAACGGCCAATGTCATCAAATAAACAGTTAAAGCTGTCAATTTACGATAATAGCAGACTACCGTACTTCAAGTTAAATGCATGTTCTATATATTTTAAGTGGCGGAATTACACATTCAAATGCATTGAATCACAATCCATCTACATCTGTTGTAGGTTATTAATTAAAGTCCATGTCAGCCACTGAAAAACAGGTCCTGTAAGTCATCATTATGAGATAGTATCTCATGAGATACGATGATGACTTTGACTTACAAGACATTACTATACATGTAGCTGTCACTTTTATCCAAAATGCCCATGGTTTGACGTAATTTTATGTGGAGTAATTGTGGGTTAGGGGTCTTGCTCAGGGACACTGGAGGCAGCCAGGATTTGAACCGCCGACCTTGCACTGCACAGCACACCCTCCCTATCCCATGCGCCGCCTTTGCTGTCGTTTCAGTGACCGGAATGTAAAGATTATAAATATTTGTATTATTCAAAGTGTTCATTGCCTCAAAGTCATTTGAGTGTCAATCGTGACCAACTGCTCCTGAATGTGGCGTCAGACACGTAGTCTCAGTTCATCCAGAACACCTGTGCAGTTTGTTTAGGATGTGTAAAGCCCTCTGAGGCAAATTTGTAATTTGCCATTTTGGGCTATACAAAATGAAATAAAATGAATTGAATTGAATCCTCCGTAGCAACGTACACCGGCGGATGTCTCCATCAAAGGTGAAGGCTCCGTTCTCCTCCACGCAGGGCCGGCCCTTCCTGTAGGCGACATAGGCGACCGCCTAGGGTGCAAAATTTGTGGGGGGCACCCTCTAGCGGTGCCCTCAAGCATACATCTTTCTCTTAACCACATTGATTGACAAAATAAAATAAAATAAAACCCTGGTGAAATAAAACCATCATTAAAACACATAAACATGGCGCCCCTGCCATATGTTGAATTTCAAATTTTTTTTGGGGGGGGCGATGATCCTGCGTGGCGGACCCTTCGGTTGCGCGTTTATGGATGTGTACTGCAAGGCAAAGGGAAAACTCGGATCGAGCCGAAGTGAAATGAAAAGGTCTAAACTATCTGGTGCAAAGGGGCGAAAACGAAGGAAAGAGGAGGCGGAGAAGAATGCTCAGTATAGTCATTTCAAGTCACACATGCTTCAGATTAACACTAATGTTGATGGGCCATCGTCTACATAGCTAGTGTTAGCCAAACTGCTTTAAGCCTTAAGGAGACTTCCAGCTAGCATAGTGATGGTGCCATGCACTTGGCACATTCTAATCACTAATGAAAATACACCTCTTCAGGGCCCGACATTAAGACTTGTCCATGACACTCATTACGTCTATTATACTGATTTTATTTTACCGATTTGAAACAAATATATTTTTTCACAAGTAACGTTAGCAAACGTTAGCTAGGCTTTTCATAAGTGACGTCGACTAACGTTAGCTAGCGTTTTCATAAGTGATGTTAACTAACGTTAGCTAGCGTTTTCATAAGTGATGTTAACTAACGTTAGCTAGCATTTTCATAAGTGATGTTAACTAACGTTAGCTAGCGTTTTCATAAGTGATGTTAACTAACGTTAGCTAGCGTTTTCATAAGTGACGTTAACTGACGTTAGCTAGCGTTTTCATAAGTGATGTTAACTAACATTAGCTAGCGTTTTCATAAGTGACTTTAGCTAGCCTCAGCAGCTTTGTGCCTAGCAGGCAAGCCATTATTAGAATCATTTATATCGGTTTAATTTAAGTAGTTAAATATAAGCAATTGTGTAAATCTTCTAAACATGTTTACAAAGACCTCAATTGTTAAATTAAAATGATTAAGCTGTACCCGGACTTTTGTGCATAGTGAAACACTAATGTTTGTCCAAATGACATGACGTGCCTCAATGTCGAGCCATTCTCTTCAGATTTGCTTTCCAAATATCATTTAACGTTTTTCACCTGATAGTAACTGGTTTTATTGTTTTTAATTGTTTTTAACACTTACCTTTAAAGTGTCTTTGACTACCACGTAAAGCCCTATATAAATAAAATGTATTGTTATTGAAAGATTTTGCTGACAAATTGTATTCTATCTTAATGTACAATCTGCATTATATATGCATTCCACACATTGTAACTTGGTCACTTATATATAGATATATATAAACATATATTTAGAGGAAGAAGGAGGCCTTCCGGGTTATGATATCCGGTGGGACTCCGGAGGCAGTTGCAGTGTACCGACAGGCTCGAAGGGCAGCAGCCTCTGCCGTGATGGAGGCAAAGCAGCGAGTATGGGAGGAGTTCGGGGTAACTATGGAGAAGGACTTTCGGTCGGCACCAAAGTGCTTCTGGAAGACCATCCGGCACCTCAGTAGGGGGAAACGGGGAAACATCCAAGCTGTGTACAGTAAGGATGGGACCCTGTTGACCGCGACTGAGGAACTCCTGAATCCAACTACTACGCCCTCTTTGGTAGAAGCGAAGCTGGAGGCGGAGGAGGAATCATCGTTAATTGGCCTGGTGGAGGTCACTGAGGTAGTCAAACAACTCCGCAGTGGCAAAGCCCCGGGGATTGATGAGATCTTTCCAGAGATGCTGAAAGCAATTGGTTTTGGGGGGTTGTCTTGGATGACACGCCTCTTCAACATTGCGTGAAAGTCTGGAACAGTGCCAAAAGAGTGGCAGACCGGGGTGGTGGTACCCCTTTTCAAAAAGGGGGACCAGAGAGTGTGTGCCAATTACAGGGGTCTCACACTACTCAGCCTCCCGGGTAAAGTCTACTCCAAGGTGCTGGAAAGGAGGGTTTGGCCGATAGTTGAACCAAGGATTGAAGAGGAACAATGCGGTTTTCGTCCTGGTCGTGGAACAACGGACCAGCTCTTTACTCTTTCCAGGATCATAGAGGGGGCTTGGGAGTATGCTCATCCAGTCTACATGTGTTTTGTGGACTTGGAGAAGGCGTATGACTGGGTCCCCGAGAGAAACTGTGGGAGGTGCTGCGGGAGTATGGGGTGAGGGGGTCCTTGCTTGGGGGCATCCAATCCTTGTACGCCCAAAGCGAGAGCTGTGTTTGGGTGCAGTAAGTCGAAGGCGTTTCCGGTGGGGGTTGGCCTTTGCCAGGGCTGCGCCTTGTCACCAATCTTGTTTGTGGTCTTCATGGACAGGATATCGAGGCGTAGTCGGGGGGAGGAGGGTCTACAGTTCGGGGGGCTGCGGATCTCATCGCTGCTTTTTGCAGATGATGTGGTCCTGATGGCATCTTCTGTCTGTGACCTCCAACTCTCACTGGAGCGTTTAGCAGTCGAGTGTGAAGCGGTCGGGATGAGGATTAGCACCTCTAAATCTGAGGCCATGGTTCTCCGATGGATTGCCTACTCCAGGTAGGGAATGTGTCCTTACCCCATGTTACATGCCAGACGGGGACTGTCCGGGATCTTTCCCTTGAAGAAAAGAAGAAAAAGTCGGTAGAAAGGGAAGAATTAATTTGTAGTTTGGTCAAGGGTAACCATGAATTTTGACTTGCAGGATTTTATTGTAAATCCAAGTTTTGAAAAAGTTGACTTGTGCCTAAAAGATGATTTATTGTCCATTGCATCCCATTTTGACTTAAGCGTACGAAAGTATAGTCTTAAACGGGACATAAAAGACAAAGTATTAGAACAACTAGTAGAGTTAAAGGTCCTAGCCGTTCCTGTTGGGGATGATCTTCCAGGTGCGGGTGCTGGAGCTTCTTCCCCTGTTGGAAGCAAGGGTACGGCTACTCCGTCGGGTGAAAAGTTTGAACCTGAGGTACCTCCTGCAACTTTGCCTTGTTTTGAACCTTTTTCCCCAGAGCCCCATGTATCCAGTGGGGATGCCAGGCTGAAGGTCCGCCTAGCCCGTCTTCAGCTAGAAGCCCAGGAAAAGGAAATGGTGCGTAAAGCAGACTATGATCTTCAATTACAGGTATGCAGGCTGGAGATAGCGACTGAAAAAGAAGTCGGACAGAGAGGCAACGCCACGTCCTATGAGGCAGAGTTTTGGCCGTCCACCATTCGACCAGTCTAAGGGACCGCCGTCTCCACCTCGTAGTGATCGGGAATGCTTTTATTGTCATAAGAAAGGACATGTCATTTCGGATTGTTTTTCTCTGAAGCGTAGACAACAGGTCTCGCCTGGCCCACAAAAGCTAAAAGGCATGGGTCTGATTAAAGGGGTGTCACCACCGGAAGCTGGAATGTCACAACCTGAAGAGGATGGACCTGATGACTGTTTCAAACCCTTTATGTCTGAAGGCTTGGTCTCCTTTACTGGGAACCCTGAAGAACAGCGGCCAGTACGGATGCTAAGGGACACAGGAGCATCCCAGTCTATTATTCGCGAGGGCATCTTACCATTGTCGTCAGTATCCTCATGTCGCTCAAGTGTAGTGGTTCGAGGTGTTGGCATGAGCTTCATACCAGCCCCTCTCCATAGTCAAGTCAAGTCAAGTCATTTTATTTTGTATAGCCCAGAATCGCAAATTACAAATTTGCCTCAGAGGGCTTTACAGTCTGTACACATACGACATCCTCTGCCCCGAAACCCACCATCGGCACAGGAAAAACTCCCCAAAAAATGAAAAAACCCTTACAAGAGGGCAAAAAGGGAAGAAACCTTAGGGAGAACGTCAGAGGAGGGATCCCACTCCCGGGATGGACAGACTACAATGGATGCCATGTGTACAGAATGAACAATGTATAATACATGCAATTCCTATGACAGAAATGATTCAAGTAATTGTGAGTAGTAAGCCAGGCGCACAGCAGGACCACTGCAGAGGCAACCACCATCAGATAGAACCACCATCCACAGAATCCTGTGGGGAGGGAGAGCACAGAGATTTTAGGAGAGGGTAATGTCGGTTTATGAGTAAAGTAATATGATTAATATCTAAAATAATGATGATGATGATGATGATGATGATGATGATGGCAGCAGCAGGCGTCAGCATGGCCACAGTAGGTGTCAGGACCAGGGTCCCGAAGGAACCACGATCTATGGAGACCTGATAGGGGCGAAAGCACAAAAAAAAAACTCCCGGAAAGAAGCTGAATTAGTCATGTGCATTAATAAAACTTGAATTATGGTAGAAAGAGAGCGTGAGAGAGGAGCTCGGTGTGTCCTAAGAATTCCCCCGGCATTCTAAGCCTATAGCAGCTTAACTAAGGGCTGGTCCCGACTAACCTGAGCCAGCCCTAACTATAGGCAGAATCAAAGAGGAACGTTTTAAGTTTTACTTTAAAAGAGCTAACCGAATCTGCCCCCCGGACTGAAAGTGGAACCTGGTTCCACAAAAGAGGAGCTTGATAACTGAAGGCTCTGGCCCCCAGCCTACTTTTTAAAACCCTAGGAACAACAAGTAACCCAGCATCTATGGAGCGCAGTTGCCTTGTAGGGCAATACGGTGTTACAAGCTCTTGAAGATACAACGGTGCCTCACCAGCAAGTGCCTTGTAGGTGAGGAGAAGTACCTTAAAATCTATTCTTGATTTAACAGGGAGCCAGTGCAGAGAAGTTAATACAGGAGTGATATGATCCCTTTTCTTAGTTCTTGTTAATACACGTGCTGCAGCATTCTGAATCAGCTGGAGAGGCTTAAGAGATTTATAAGAGCAGCCTGATAACAAAGAATTACAGTAGTCCAGTCTGGAAGTGACAAACGCATGAACTAATTTTTCTGCATCACTTTGAGACAGGAAGTTCCTGATTTTTGATATGTTACGTAGATGAAAATAGGCAGTCCTTGAAGTCTTCTTTATATGCGAGTTGAAGGTCATATCCTGGTCGAAGAGAACTCCCAGATTCCTGACGGTGCTGCTGGGTACCAGAGCAATTCCATCCATAAAAACTGTATCACGCGACAGCTGGCTTCGAAGGCGCTCTGGGCCTATCAGGATAACTTCCGTTTTTTCTGAGTTTAGCATCAGGAAGTTGCCGGTCATCCAAGTTTTGATGTCTCCAAGACATTCTTGGAGTCTAACTAACTGGTCCGTCTCTTCTGGCTTGATCGACAGATACAGTTGAGTATCGTCTGCATAACAATGGAAGTTTATGTGGTGTTTCCTGATAAGATCGCCCAAAGGAAGCATATAGAGGGTAAATAAAATCGGTCCAAGTACAGAACCTTGTGGGACTCCGTGACCAACATTGGTGGTCTTTGAGGATTCACCGTTTACAAGCACAAACTGGGATCGGTCCGATAGGTAGGATTTAAACCAGCTGAGTGCAGTTCCTTTGATACCAATTAAATGTTCTAGTCTCTGCAACAGGATACAATGGTCTATGGTATCAAATGCGGCACTGAGGTCCAGCAAGACAAGAAAAGAAATGAGTCCTTGGTCCGATGCAAGTAGAAGATCATTCGTAATTTTCACCAGTGCTGTTTCTGTACTGTGATGCACTCGGAATCCTGACTGGAAATCCTCAAACAAAGCATTGTTTTGTAGAAAGTCACATAATTGATTTGCGACGGATTTCTCAAGGATCTTAGAGAGGAAGGGAAGATTAGAGATAGGTCTGTAGTTAGCCAACACCTCTGGAGCAAGAGTAGGTTTCTTAAGAAGAGGTTTAATTACAGCTACCTTGAAGGACTGTGGTACATGTCCTGTCAACAAAGACAGATTCATAATATCTAATAAGGATGTGCTAACTAAAGGAAAAACTTCCTTAAGCAGTTTGGTCGGAATCGGATCCAAGAGACAAGTAGAAGATTTAGACTTTGAAAATAAAGAAGTCAGCTGATCAAGGTTGATGGAAGAGAAGGCATCCAAACAGGCATCAGGGCCCACTGCTGCATCCAAGGTTCCTACATCGGAGGACAGGTCGGCACTGGTTGAAGGCAGGAGACCATCAATTTTCTCTTTGATAGTCAGAATCTTATCATTGAAGAAGTTCATGAAGTCGTTACTAGTGAGGTCCAAAGGAATACACGGCTCGACAGAGCTGTGACTCTCTGTCAGTCGGGCTACAGTGCTGAAGAGAAACCTGGAGTTGTTTTTATTTTTCTCTATTAATGATGAGTAATAAGATGCTCTTGCGTTACGGAGAGCCTTCTTATACGTTTTAAGGCTGTCTTGCCAAACTAGCCTAGATCCTTCTGATTTGGTGGAACGCCATAATCGTTCAAGCTTCCGCACAGTTTGCTTTAGGTTCCGTGTTTGAGGGTTATACCACGGTGCAGACTTCCTTCTTGTTGCTATTCTTCTTTCCAGAGGAGCAATAGCGTCCAGCGCCACTCTCAAAGAGCCTGTAGCAGTATCGACAAAATTATCGATCTGAGACGGACTGAGGTTTTCATAGGAGTCTTCTTGTATCTTGAGGCAGGGCACTGAACTCAGAGCCATAGAATTAATGTTCTGTCCCACCTGGTAAATGGGTTCTTTAGAGTGGCTGTATTGCCAGCATTGCCCATTAAAGGGGTAGACTTCATCCTGGGAAACGACCTAGCTGGTGGCAGAGTTGTACCAGTCCCTGAATTGGTAGACAGCCCCGTCCATTTGCGTTCGGGGTCTGACAACATGGCAGAGATACATCCTGGCACAGAAGCCAAGAGAAAGCAAATGGCCTACTTTCTCGATAATGGCCTGTTAATGCGTCGCTGGACTAGGGGAGGTTCAGAAGAGATGGATTGGAGTGAGACTTACCAGGGTGTGGTACCTACAGCCCATCGTTTTCAGGTACTGTCCTTGGCCCATGATCACCCATGGTCAGGACACCTGGGGATCACCAAAACCTACAATAGAGTCCTCAGACATTTCTTTTGGCCAGGACTCAAAACTGATGTTGTTAACTTTTGTCGTACTTGTCATGTGTGTCAAGTCGTTGGAAAACCGAACCAAGTGATTCCTCCCGCTCCCCTCTGCCCTATTCCAGTAATGGGTGAGCCGTTTGAGAGAATTATTGTCGATTGTGTCGGGCCAAAAACTAAGACTGGAAATCAGTTTTTACTAACCGTAATGTGTGCTTCCACTAGGTTCCCCGAGGCCATCCCACTACGAAGGATAACTACCCCAATTATCACAAAGGCTCTGGTAAAATTCTTTTCATTGTTTGGTCTGCCAAAAGTAGTTCAAACCGATCAAGGCACCAACTTCATGTCAAAAGCCTTTGCCCAAGCACTCAGAACGTTAAACATTAAACATGTGACGTCTAGACCATACCATCCAGAAAGCCAAGGGGCACTGGAAAGATTTCACCAGACGATGAAGTCAATGTTGCGAAAACACTGTCATGAATCAGAGAGGGATTGGGATGACAGTGTACCACTAGTTATGTTTGCTGCCCGTGAAGCTGTACAGGAGTCCCTAGGTTTCAGTCCTGCTGAATTAATTTTTAGACATGAGGTTAGGGGCCCTTTGACAGTTCTTAAAGAACAACTAGTCGTACCCGAGAAGAAGGTCCGAAGTATTCCGGACTACGTCCACAAGCTCAAAGAGCGCCTCCAGCTAACTTGTTCTTTAGCTAGGGAGGCCCTGACCTCTTCCCAGGCAAGGATGAAGAGAAGATATGACCAGCGCGCAATCACACATTTGTTTAAGCCAGGTGATAAAGTTTTGATTCTTTTACCTATATCTGGTTCTGCTCTCTCCACTAAGTTCTCCGGTCCTTATGTAGTAGAGAAGAAGCTCAGTGACACAAATTATGTGGTTCAAACCCCGGACCTCAGGCGAAGAAATAGAGTGTGCCATGTGAACATGATGAAACGCTACCACCTCCGAGAAGTTCACCCAGGGTCATCAGAGGCCCAGGAGTCAACGACGGTGTCACCTGTTGCAGCTGTTTCCATGGTGAGCTCTCCTGTCGATGGTAATGAAGACGGGTTGGTGATGCGCAATGCGGCATCAATAGGGGCCAGACTAACTAATACTGAGGTATTGTCGCAACTGCCCCACAACTTGTCTCATCTCCCTGTTCACCAGAGGAATGACATTATGACACTTATTGGTGATTTTCCGTGCCTGTTCCGTGACACTCCCACCCAAACATCTGTCATAACGCATGACATTGTCTTGACCAGCCCTACACCGATCAAACAACACGCTTATCGGGTAAATCCAGTTAAGAGAGCGGCCATGAGAGAGGAGGTTGACTATCTTGTGCAGAATGGATTTGCAGTGCCAAGTTCCAGTCCATGGAGTTCCCCCTGTCTCTTGGATACAAAGTCTGACGGGAGTTATCGGTTCTGCACTGACTTTCGCAAGGTAAATGCCGTAACTGTCCCGGATGCACATCCATTACCCCTGATCGACGACTGCATTGATGAAATTGGTCCTGCAACATATGTAACTAAACTTGACATGTTGAAGGGATACTGGCAAGTTCCTTTAACCCCACACGCTTCAGCAGTTTCAGCTTTTGTAACACCTGACTGCTTCCTCCAGTACACCGTCATGCCATTTGGTATGTGTACGCTCCTCCTACTTTTCAAAGGCTGATAAATTCAGTCCTTGGGGATGTTCCACACTGTAGAGCGTATCTCGACGATATTGTCATCTATTCCAGTGAGTGAGGTGATCACATGACTGAAGATTTCGGCTGTCTTTTAAACGCATCCCTTACGCTCAATCTTGCCAAATGTGAGTTTGGAAAAGGAACTGTCGTCTATCTTGGTCAGCAGGTTGGTCGAGGACAGATTTGTCCTGCGGATGCAAAGATCTCTGCGATTAGAGCGTTCCCCGAGCCAAAAACCCGGCGAGAGCTGCGTCGATTCCTTGGAATGTCGGGATTTTATCGACGGTTTTGCAAAAACTTCTCCTCTGTAGCAGCTCCGTTGACCTCGTTAACCAGTCCAGCAAAACCCTTTGTATGGTCTAATGAGTGCAAACAATCTTTTGAGAGCCTAAAAGGAATAATGTGTTGCACTCCTGTGCTGAAGGCCCCGGATTTCATGTTGCCTTTCAAGTTGGAGGTTGATGCCAGCGCAGTTGGAGCTGGTGCAGTTCTTCTGCAGGAGGATGCCCACGGCATCGACCACCCTGTGAGTTATTTCTCACGGAAATTCAACAGGCATCAGCTTGGTATTCAACAATAGAGAAGGAGGCTCTGGCCCTGTTGTTTGCTCTACAGCATTTTGAGGTTTATCTTGGGTCAAGTGAAAAGCCTATTGCCTATAGCCTATTAATTTAGATCGTAACTTTATGGGAGATTGTTTTTGTGGCATTTTTTTCTCCCTCCTGCTCATTTGTTTCTCTCCCCCAGTGATTACGCTCATTGGCCAACTCCAAGCACAGGTGGAAAGCAATCAGCAGTTCCGGTGGCAGTCCATAAAGGAAGACTCCTGAGAAGTGAAAAGGGGGGTGTGTTCTGCGCTGCGGGCTGGTGGCCAGTCTTCCTGTCCGTGAGCTTTGGCTGTCTGGTAGCAAAACTGGAGTTTTGTAAGGTGGAGGTTGAGGACCTTAGTAAGTTGGGGGTACCCTGTACATTTTTGCACATAGGTATACCTTTGTATAGATACACCAGGTGTAGTGGTTGTTGCCTCCTGTGTAACGTTTTCCTTTAGTCCTTTTTTAGAGAAGCAGGTAAGGTATTTTGTTTGACTTGTTTTGGATGAAGAGCCAGTGGTGAGCTAGGCCTCGTTTTGTTATATTCATTTCATTTGTTTGGCACAACCTGTAGGTCCCATCTTCCACCATCTCCCTCCCTCCTGTTGGGAGCCACCTTTTTGTGTAATAATAAAAACCAGAAAGAACCCCTTTTACCCTGACTCTGTCGCCTGTCGTTGATTGTTGTTTTATTGTCCTGGCATCTACAAAAGGGCCGTAACACCCCAAGTGAAGGAGTTTAAGTACCTCGGGGTCTTGTTCACAAGTGAGGGGAAGATGGAGTGTGAGTTTGGCCAGAGAATCGCTTTACCGCACCGTTGTGACGAAAAGAGAGCTGAGCCGGAAGGCAAAGCTCTCGATCTACCGGTCAATCTTCGTTCCTACCCTCACCTATGGTCATGAAGGATGGGTCATGACCGAAAGAACTAGGTCACGGGTACAAGCGGCCGAAATGGGTTTCCTCAGGAGAGTGGCTGGCGTCTCGCCAGTAGAGCCGCTGCTCCTTTGCGTCGAAAGGAGCCAGTTGAGGTGGTTTGGGGATCTGGTGAGGATGCCCCCTGGGCGCCTCCCTAGGGAGGTGTTCCAGGCACGGCCAGCTGGGAAGAGCCCCCGGGGAAGACCCAGGACTAGGTGGAGAGATTATATCTCTGCACGGGCCTGGGAACGCCTTGGGATCCCCCAGTCAGAGCTGGTAGATTTGGCCCGGGAAAGGGAAGTTTGGGGTCCCCTGTTGGAGCTGTTGCCCCCATAACCCGACCCCCGGATAAGCGTTTAAAAATGGATGGATGGATGGTCCCCGCGCACTTGCCTCAAAAGCGGCTGCACATTAACACCAAAATGATTCGTCCAGCTCGCTGAGCGGTCTGTTTTGGTGAAATTGTTGTTAATAACGGTTGTAGTTGGTTGTCAACATCACTACGGTTACAGAGAGATGTCGTTTGTGTTTTAACAACGTTTCGCTAACGAGCTATTGAACTGTGAAGTCTGAATCTGTGAATATCTTGCTAACTTTACCGAACTGGGCAGCAGCATCATATTGTGGCAGCACAGCACTCACACACCGACGGTCTTAATGGCACGCTGCTCTCCTCCACGATGTGACAGGAGTCACGCGTGGTCCTGTTGAAAAGAGAAGTGCTGCCAGTGGGCGGGAGGGCGCACACAACCCACAAATGACGCACGTAACTTCTGCGACATCACCGTCTACGCTCATCGGCATTTGGGCCATTTTTTATAACTGTATTGTCATAGTCGGACTACAAAGGAGTTCCAGGTGATGACAGCCTCCTGCTGAGAAAGCGTTTTAATGAAGACTCTTTACAGGAAAAACAGATTTAGAATAAGCCAGCAACACAGCGTTTTCATTGGATCAATTCTCAGATGTACATTGTCCCTAAAATGAGTCCATTAAAGAGATTTGCATCGCGTATTTGCTGCTGCTCGATACTTTTGAAGTCATTTAACGTTCTGCGTTCTCGCATCAAAGAGTCTATAGGCTGCTTAATACTAACAAACTAACAACATGGATGCATGATCAAACTAACGTAGAACAGATATGACATCTAGTGTGAGCGTTGGGAAGCGTTTTTTTTTGCTGTTACCGACCAAACAAGCCAATGCAATGATAGAAATGAGACTAAGGGACCAGACAGATCTCTTGAACATAATAATATATTTATGTATTTTATTCATATTGATTCTAAAAATATATAAAACTATAGAACTCTAAAAGTTTGCGCCCTGATGGATTTCAATGGTCCATTTTGAATTAGATGATTCTCTGTAAGCCTGATTATTCTAAGGAAAGGTACCGTTGGACAAACACAGGAGGGGAAGGAATGGGGGAAGTCCTGTTATCAAATCGTTGTGTCCTAGTGTTTGAGGGCTTTTCTTTATGAAACCTGTTAGGGGTGCACACCTAGTGGTAGAAATGATAATACATGTAGTAATGCTTAGTGTTAGAATTGTAGTTTGTGTGATGTTAGATATTAGTTATTACATTTATATAATTACTGTACACATTAACATTCTGTCATGATGTAATATTAAAACCTGGGGACGAATGCTAATTGCTGTCCTTCATGGATTTCTCCCAATTTTCTCCCCAAAGAGGAGTTTTTTGGGAGTTTTTTTTCCGTCACACCGTACCAAACTTGTTGGGTTTGTTTTATTTTGTCTGGTCTTTGTGTCTTGTCATTTCCTTTTTTATTTGTTTCAGGTAACTTACCCTGCCTCATGTGTCACCAGTCTGATTGTCTTCCCTGATTCCCGATTGTGTCCACCTGTTCCCCATTCCCTTCCATGTGTACTAATAGTCTGCATCTCCCTTTGTCCTGTGCCAGTGTGTTCGTTTCCGTCCTTGGGTTCATGCATCCGCTCCAGCCTCGCCATAGTTTTTCTTATTACTTCTGTTAGTTATTGAATTCTTTATAATTTTTAACTTTTTAACTCGAGCCAGCTGCCTTTTACGACCTCTCGTCTCAAAAGGGCAGAGGTTAACAGTAGTGATCCTTGATCAAAAGTTCAGAACTCCACAAACCTTTCTGTAACTTATTGAATTCATGAGTCATTGTGAGACATGTATTAATGTATTCATAAAATAATGAATTTGGTCATTGAAGCAAATTTGACCAAAAGAAACATTTTAAACGACCTCTCTTGTGAGTAAAGAGCCTGAAATACGTTTAGATCAGAGAGTAAACATGATTAAATAAATACCCTAAGTTGTAAATCGTATTTTGGACGCAGCCATGTGGCAGTACAGCGCTGTCCCATTCCCATTTACACCTTTTAAAGCCCTCACAGACTCTCACACTTACTAGGTGACGGTAAGAGCTCCGGGTTTTGTGTTTATGGGGGACATTGGGATTGGTACTTTAAATGTAGTTTGCAATGCATGTTTTAATGTCAGCTCAAGACTTAGAAACACTTGTACATGCCTTTATAACTAGTAGGCTAGACTATTGTAATGGTATCCTTGCAGGTCTTCCAAAAAAACCTGTCAGGCAGCTCCAGCTTGTTCAGAACGCTGCTGCTAGAGTTCTAACAAAGACCAAAAAATGTGAGCACATTACACCAATTCTTAAATCCTTACATTGACTCCCAGTATGTCAGAGAATTAATTTCAAAATCCTACTGCTCACATATAAATCACTACATGGTTTAGGGCCAAAGTATATCACTGATATGCTTCCACTACATAAGCCTTCAAGATCACTAAGATCTTGACACCAATCTGTTAGTGATTCCCAGAGTAAATACAAATCATGGGAAAGCATCATTTAGTTACTACGCAACAAACAGCTGGAATAAACTTCCTGAAGATTTAAGACTTGCCCCAACTCTGATCACGTTTAAAACAAGACTGAAAACTTTTATGTTCAGCTTCGCCTTCTGCTAAATTTGACCTACATTGCACTTTCAACCTCTGCCTTTAATTAAACAATTTAAATAAGATTTTAATTTATAATTTTATTTGCTGTTTTTAATTGTCTTTTAATTCCTGCATTTTATTTCACTTTATTGTATGAAATGTTATGATGTGAAGCACTTTGAGTCTGCCTTGTGTATGAAAAGCGCTATACAAATAAAATTGCCTTGCCTTGCCTAAATCATTGCAATTAAATTAATCGAGATGGTTAATCTGGTGTAATACCTCTTCCTGTCCTTAGAGGCCGCTCTTCTCCCTCGGTACGTGGATGCAGCGGCATGCAGCGGCAGTCCGGTCGGAGGCAGCAGAGCGACGGGAACTTCAGCAGCTCTGCTCCGTATATCTCCACCCAGCCTGCGTCTGAGGGACTCATTCATCTCCGTCTGAGCGGCTGCTCGGTCCGACTGCATCCGCCCCCCCCCCCCGCCTCCGTCTGTCCATCCAGCTGTTTTATATCCCCTCCATTCATCCAGCGGCGCGTCCGCATCTGCGCCCGGGAAGGACAGACGCATCAATTGGAAAACCGCAGACCTGGCAACTTTTCTCTCCGAATTGATCAGCGTTTGATCACCGGGAGAGTCTTCCTCATTCAGCGGTCGCCCGGTGAGTCTCTCTGTCGTTGTCTGCGCGTAAGACGCGTCCCCTCTGGACACGGTGCCGTATCCCTGTGGTGTGGGAACGATCCAACCTGCTGGCAGTATCCATTTCTCTCACTGCATAACAATATATTTATATCTGTTGATTTCTAAATATGTCACAAACGACAGTTGTTCAGTTACCTTTGTTTTTAAAATATCTCAGGTGAACAATTATGTAGAATAAGTATTTTCAGTCGTTCTCTTTTATCAGTTTTCTGTGATGCAATCACCAAAGTGAAACTCCACGTTGAGTTTTTCTGACCCTGGTGCTCGACCCCCCCTCCACCGTGCCCCTCCAGTTTCGAGGACATAATTGGTATTCACACTGACTGTTGCGTAATAGCCCGCATCTCAATAGGATTTATGGTCAGCCGAAACATCCTACACCAGTGCTTGCCAAACCGGGGTGCCGAGGACTCCCGGACTCCACAAGGATGTTGTAGCTGGGATACCAACTAAAATGAGGATGGAGGGAAGAAAGACTTCAATTTCCTTCGAAACAACAAGTTACATCCATATGAAAGATACAACTTTCATATTGGCTCCAATGAAGGGAAATGTTAATAACTTGATAAGGACATTTACTACATGGTTTTGCTATCATGGAACAATGTATCTGAACTTTGATTGAATGCAAATGCAAATTCATTTGCAGGAACTCATCCGGTTACCTAAAACTACACTTTCACTGTTCCACTTCTGTTATTTAACTTGAGTAAAACTTTCTTCTTCAACTTGCATCAAGGAATATTCTAAATTGTTGTATTTCTACAGCTACTTAATTAAACGATTGGAATACATCTCAAAATGCGGGTGACTCATAGAAAGGCGTGTTTTCTTCCTATCGATGGCAGAGAAGGAATACATCTTTTCAGGCAGGAGTGCTTGTGATGACCAAGTTGGACCAAATTGGTCCAAAGGGTTTCAGCGTGAGGGCGCTCTGACAGAGACCGCTCACCTCTGGATGAAGACACGGGCGGTGAGTCCGGTGGCAGTGCAGCAGTTTACTGCGTACCCGCTGATGACAGACCTGTGGCCTGCAGGCTTTCTATAGCTCGTGGTGGAGCATGTTCTCCTCCCATGCTTTGGAGCTCGGCCTGTAATCAGCCTGAACCACAGGGGCAGCACCACCCAGATTTATTTCTCAGGGTAAAAATGAGGGAAAACGCCAGCTGGGCACACAGCGGAATAAAACAAATGTGTCCAGTTTGACAGTTTGGATGGGGTCCCTGTAGAGCAGAGTGTGTCAAAAAAAGAAACATAATAGACAGGAGGCATAAGGTTAATTGATAATCCAGGGTGCGGAATTCGAACCATTGATTGAATGCATTTTCACTTTCAGTCTAAAAAGCAGCATCAGTTCCTTTTCAGTCATACAGCAAGTTATTTGGCACGACTTATCCTCAGTTTGTACCGCATCAGTGGTCGCACATTTCTGCCCTGGATTTTATATAGCTGGTCCATAGTTATTTTTAGATTTGAGTGTGTCACTGTGACGATATGTGTAGGTGTGCATGTATTGTTTTGTAGACCTTTTCAAATTCTTACTACAGTTTGTCTTTTGCAATATTGTGACTCATTTCAATAAATGTAGAGAGACTACTGAGGTGTGTGTGCAAGAGAGAGAGAGAGAGAGAGAGAGAGAGAGAGAGAGAGAGAGAGAGAGAGAGAGAGAGAGAGAGAGAGAGAGAGAGAGAGAGAGAGAGAGAGAGAGAGAGAGAGAGAGAGAGAGAGAGAGAGAGAGAGAGAGAGAGAGAGAGAGAGAGAGAGAGAGAGAGGTGGTGGGTGGAGTGGGCGGATGCCATAAATGGCAAAATGTGAAGAAGAAGGAGCGTGTCGGTGGGGCGACACTGCTTGTGCGTGTATTCCTCTTCCTCCCCTCTCTCGCTGGTGGTTTCCTGCTGCTCCGCGGTAGAAGGAGGGGAACAGATGCTTTTGTGCGTGTGTGTGTGTGTGTATCTGTTGTACAAGCTGTTTGTGTAGATTTCTTCTATTCCGTTCATATTCTTACATCTTACACAATCTATTCCAAACAATGACTGAAGACATTCCTTCTGCCTTTGTTCTTTGTCTCTTTAGGGCGAGTCAACCTCATACTTCATCCTTTTGTCGCATTGCTCGTGTGCTTCACCCTTGTGGATGTCCGGGCAAATGATGAGAAAACACCGTACAGCGACCCACTCATTTTGGAGCCAACATTAGAGTCAGGCAGAAATTGGCTAAGACGTGGGAGTGGTGGAGGAACCAACAGAAAAATAGACCACTCCTAAGCTGAAGAATTTTCTCTTTTTGTAACGAATGGGTCAACATTTAGGGAAATGTGTTCTTTTCCATTCCTTGGCGAGTATAAGATGAGATAAAACGACTCTCATGCTGGACTACGAGCCAACTAAGTTGGAACAAACTGCAGCTTCTTCGATGTTTCTAGCCACGACGAGATGGCTTTGTCTCTTGTCGGTTTGGGCCAAAAATTACCTCAAATGTAACAGGCACAGTTGTTGCTCTCCTGTCGATGGCCTTAAGCAAAGTAGTCCCGGAAAAAGCTAATTTTCAGGCTCGTCCCTGCATTCATTACACAGGCTTTAATGTTCTACTCTGATTGGCTTATGTGAGAAATGTAGTCCTCAAGCCGCGGACGGTATATTCTAGTGAACCTTCATGTGACATGAATGGATTTTATCTTTGTTATTTACTTGTCGTAGTTGTGGCCTACACTGCACCGTTGACAACTGATTTGCCTAAGGGGGAAAAAAGTGAATCACAATCTAAAAAAGGCTTAGAAACCTCGAACTACGCTAGCAAGCCAGAACAGAATGTTCCTGTTGTCATTCTTAGTACCATGAGAACATCCTTGGGGTTTGGCGCTCTGTTTTGACTATGTTGTCTGGTTGGCAGAATCCACATTAATCTTGATAAAAAAGAACGAAATTCAAAAAAAACGCTGACGGCTGCCACGATGGCCCCTGGTGAGAGAGAGAGAGACGCAGTGATGGATGATCAACCTGCGCTTGAGGTACACTGCCAAACCATACATGGGCATGTGTGTGGTGGTGTAAAAAAATGGAAATCGTTGGCTTAAATAAGTGCGAGCTGCAGAGGATGAGGAAACAAAGTGTTGGAAGTTTGCCACTTCAAGCAGTGTGAAGCTGGCTGACATGTCTCTGGCACACACAAACACAAACACACTTCTCAGCTTTGATGTAATCAGGGAGGGTGCGCTGAACGTCTGTTTTCAGTTGTTTTCTCTCATTCTTCTTACTGTATCTCATTTCAACCAACGGAGACTAACACGGATGAGGGAAGAGATTTTCACGACAGCCACCGATGATCATTCCTAAAACACGCTGCATTATACATCTTTTCTTCAAATATCTTGATATATGTCTTTTGATACTTTTGTAACACAGATACAATTGAAAAAATGAGCAATTACTGTTAGCTTTGCATTGCCAGACAAGACAAACTGAAAGACGTCAATATGTTTTATGATAAAAAATAAATATATAATTAAATTGGGTGATAAGTTAGCAAATAGAAACCTAGATTCTGAACTTTCTGGCAGAAGCAATCTGTATCGTGGCTGTATCGCCTGAACATTCAGTAAACAGCGCTAACCTTTAACTCCAAATACACAAAGACTTCTGTCCCAACTGGCAACCATAACAACTCTCGGCATGAAACCACTACACGACCAAGTGTGTTTTGTGTTTTCTTCTAAGTAATAGTAAAGCACAAGTTATTCATTACCATGGGGTTTTCCCTGCGTTTCGGCTGCATTATGTACGTGTCAGGTTGACAGGCGTGTTAACGTAATGTGCTGGTCAGGATTTTCTGTGAGTCTGCAGCACAGAACAGTTCCTGAGGAGGTTTACTTCTGCTGCGGTTCAAATCCATAACCCTTCATTTTGCAAACACGTTTCCCCATCAAGGGAGTGCTGCTCCCACCACTGAATACATCCACAACACTCACAAGCCCTCTGTTTGTGTTGTTGCGTTATCTCCGTCAGACCTGCTGCTAATTGGACACGCCCCATTCTGCAGCCACGCTATCCCAGCATTCTTTAGGAGTCATTCACAGTTAGATGTCATTCAGATTCTAGTTGTTGTCAAGATATTTTGGCCAAAACGGTGTAAGTTGGATGAAAAAGTGTGTTTGAGGCAGAGGTTTAGAATCAATTACCCGGGGAGATAACGTCTACTGGGGCGGCACGGTGGCGTGGTGGTTAGCACTGTTGCCTCACAGCAAGAAGGTCCTGGGTTCGATTCCACCCAGTGGCCTTTCTGTGTGGAGTCTGCATGTTCTCCCCGTGTCTGCGTGGGTTCTCTCTGGGTTCTCCGGCTTCCTCCCACAGTCCAAAGACATGCTCTGGGGATCAGGTTAATTGGGGACTTTAAATTGCCCGTAGTTGTGTGAATGTGAGTGTGAATGGTTGTATGTCTCTGTGTTGCCCTGCGATTGGCTGGCGACCAATCCAGGGTGTACCCTGTCTATCGCCCGAAGTTGGCTGGGATGGACTCCAGCCCCCCCGCGACCCTGTGTGCAGGATAAGCGGTCTGACAATGGATGGATGGATGGATGGATAACGTCTACTGTTTTCATACTAAACAGACCTGCGCTTGGTTGTTTTAATGGGCTGCAGTCGTGTCTCTCTTTGGAATGACTTCAGCGCATAGCGTGCGTTATTCTACACTCCCCTGCTCTCTCTGTGGAAAAATATCCAAACAAGGATTTATGAACCACTTAGTTCACATAAATACGAACAGAAAATGTAACAAACATGACTAACTCAACGTTTAGTGCAGTCAAATAAGGGCTGAATAAATATAAGGACAATGGTAACAATACAATTTTCAGATACCAACTACATTACCGTACAAAATAAACAGGCACAGAATTATATTAGTGGTCATTTTGTGTTCATTCTTGATTTATTTAATTAGTCTGCTTGAAAATGACTATTCAAACAGGTTGTTATCATTATTTCAATGTGAAATGATATGCAATCAGCCCTCACGTGTACAAGACACGATAGATTTATAAAAGGTACCATGAATGTCTCTTCTTCTCAGTTGAGAATTACGTTTTAAAAAGTAGACACGTTTCCCTTAGAAGCATACTTTAACTTACATATTTAAGGCCACAGTTAAGTTTGCTGCAAGCCGCATATGGACCAAACTAATTTGTATGACACGAAATGTAACTATGGACTCTTTTCAGTCCAGTCATTCAAAGCATGATGCCTCTGCTAATGAAAGTCCTCCATTTGGACGACATTGAGAAATCACTGTATGACTTTTATGAATGGTGGTGGGAGCTAAAAGTAGCAATACTGACAGAAAGGAAAATACATGTATAACATCTAATGCCATAGAACTGGGCCTAAGAATGAAAATAACAAATGCATTGTGACATTCAACCGATCCATCATGTTTCCTCAGACGCTGCAAGGATGGCTGGCTGACCTCGGAGCTCACCGATTGGTCCGTTGATCTTTGCTGGCCCCAGCTGCCGTCATGGCCAAAAGCCCAGAGGTGAAGCTGGCCGTCTTTGGCAGAGCAGGGGTGGGCAAGTCAGGTAAACATCTGGATTAAGTGTTCAAATAAATTGGAGTTTGTTAACGTCGTAATCTCAAAAGTCTCTAAATACGACAATTTGTCTTTGACTGAAAACTTTCACGGTTTCAAAGTGGTACTATTTCCAGATACAACATGTGATAGACATACACTTTACCTTTGGGGAACTGCAAGTTTCATGGTGTGCTTTACCCATTTCGGCCTCGATGCTTTCCTCAACCATCATGTCAGGTTTTTTTTTATACCTGCCATGATTTGTCCTCATGCTTTTGTTTGCGCAGTCAGTCTTACCGCGGGAGGTTGTTTGCGTTCTGGCTGAAAACACTCTCTACCCAACAGATTAGTCCGTTGAGTCATCATCATTTGGTTTCGGCATTCCTCTCCAAGCTACGTTACCTCGGCCGGGGCCCTTTATGTTTTCTCCGGTAGCTAACTCGATAACACGGGCCATATGTTTCCTGCTGGCGGCAAATCAAGAAGGATGGCCTCGGCAAAGCAATCAGCTGTTGGAAAACATACTTTTGATATCTCCGCCATATTGAATGAGGACATTAAAATGCCTGAGGAGGTCAACTCAAGTACTGTACTGCCAAGTATAACGACTGCAGAGTTCATAATCTGTGTGGCTGGAAACAGTAATGCCAAACATGTCTGATGTGAGACAGTGAAGATCCCTGGACTGAAAAGCGCACCGTTGGTCCTTAGCGTCTCCTCCTCACAATGAATCCCGTCTTTCAACTTGATCCGTTGTCAGCTGCCCTGATCTTTCACCACCGCTGCCATTTATTATTTTTCTTCCCGCTGTTTTATCTGTGATTTCCTGATGTGTGGCCGCTAACCTTGTGTTCTTCAGTTTACAATACTAAAAGTGATTGAAAAGGTTATTGTTCAGGCTTATAGCACTGCAAAGCAGAGCATGTTTGCCAAATAAATTTGCTATTTGCCTGCCGGAAAGTGGCCTTCAATACCAACTCTCTTTTCACGTGAATTCATGCTGGCCTGCAGTTACCCGATCCTTTCCAGTCAACCCATACTCTTTTTAATGCGCAAGAACAGCCACACAGCAGGATGGTAGTCAGTGTTGACACATCTGACGCCACATGTAGCCCTGGGGAACCCTTCAACAATGAACGGCCCTAATCTAAACATAGTCCCCCAGTGCAAGCCCAAGGATGCTAATGAATCACCCTTCCCTCCAATGGGTCGGTCCAAACACCCCGACTTCATGCACAATATAAAAAAAATGTTTTGAACTTTCTGGTATGTTGGAGCGAGTGCTGTTCTTTGGTTAATGCATCTTCATTTGTTGTACTTTCCCTTCCTGCTATATACGCAGTAACATGCCTATTATCTAAACAGAGGACCACAGTTCAACCTGCCACTAACGTGTCCAAGAGCGAGACACAACATTCCTGCCATTTTAACTGTGTATGTGTTAGATATTCCTCCCGTGATAACCAAATTACATGAGATATGATAGAGCTAGAAGGTGCTGAGAGGACTTGTTGAGTTAGTTGGACTTATTTGTGCTTTGGTGGTGATCATTCAGATCCAGAAGCAGTTTGCTCTCCTGCTGGGTGGAAAGAATGTGTTCCTAACAAGCAGGAGCAGACTTGCTGGGTGCCTTGGCGTTGTCGGGAGTTAGCTGAGCCCTTCGTGATGGTCTGACCTGGACTCCTGCAGAGCCATCCAGGCACAATAAAAGAGCAGAGTGCATTAACTCAAGGTGGTTGTTCGGGCACTCTGTAGCCTTTTTGTTTATTGACTCAGCAGAAGGAAACTAAATCTGTTTGAATTTGTCCAATTTCTGTACCAACTTGGTCTCTGCTAAACATACAGGAAGCAAATGCATGCCAATAGTTAAAACAGCTGCATTGACTACATCTGTAATACCTTTATTTTAATCTTATTGACGAGAGATCCAGACTCAATATCTGTGCTTGGAGCTTCTCTTTACCGCTAAGGTTTTCTGCACACAAAATATTAAGTTTTGAGATGAGGCGGCATTTTGTTCAATAACTAGCTATACAGTATTTCTTTCCCAGTAATGGTTCAAATAAGTGCAATAAGTGCAATGTGAAAGCTCATTTCATCGTTAATATAAATAAATGACATACTAATTATTGGCCAACCCAACAACTCCCCTCAGCTCTTTCATCTAATTTTTGGCTCATAACGTTACTTTGTTCACCCTCACCGGCTTTGTTTTGCACACTACCAATCCAGCATCAAGCAGCAAATAGACACCGTTGGTGACTAACCAATGAATGACATTAGAGGAGCATTTAGCAGCTTAAGAGTCAGATATTTCCCATAAGAGTTGGAGGTTGACCGAGACACAACTACTGAATGCAGATGTTGCATTCAACAAGATACCTCATTGCCTGCAACTGAACAAACAACCATAACTTGCAAAAACTCACATATCCTTGAAGGTTAACAAATGGCAATGCCTTCCTCGGAACATTTTTGCAATCTTTTAATAAAGTACAAAAAAATGAATCACAATAAAAACATCTTAGTCACTACCTGACTTCTATCAGATGGTGTAAAGAACTCCCCCAGCTCTTTATTGTTGTGAAAACTCTGGCACAGCACACACTCAAATATAGAGAGGGTTGGACGTCCTTTTGGGAAATTAACTTCATGGAGTGCAAAGCGCCAGCTCGTAAAACATCTCGTCTCGCCGCTCCGCAAATATTCCGCCTCCTCCCCTTGGCGTGTCTGACGGCCAGAAAGCAGAACAATAACAACGGGGTGGGCCAACATGTCTGGAAATACTACAGTCTACCACCTTCAACGCAGAGAAGGGACCATAACTCAGCCTAATGTTTGCGTCTTCCTGGAGCATGATGTAAACAGCCATTCAGAGGGCAGGCAGACAGGCAAAGGCACAAAAACAAACGGCCCTGGACGAACTGACAGCTACTGTGCTGGACTAAAGTGTGTTTCACGGTTTAGTCAACATTTTGGATGATTGGCGCGCTCACCACTTTTCACTGAACACATGTCAAACAGAGTCAGCTGATAGTGGAAAAGAAATAGAAGCGAACCGTTTCTGAAGCTAGACTAACACATTTATTATCATTGATATAATATTAGATTATTAGACGAAAGATTATCTGGATAATGGTGTGTGATGTAATATACCAAGGTTTCTTGTAAATGTTTTTTTTTTAAAATGCCTTTATCTCTGGAGGGATTGACATTGCACAAATCGTGCCCAAGACGTGCAGATAGTTTCCCTTGTTTCAATAATTTACATTCGCATAATTGTCTTAGGAACTCTAATTCGTGTTAATGTGATACAGACAATAAAGAAGCCATTATACAAGTTAACAGCAGGTTTTTCAATGTTTTTTTACGATGTCAAAGCTCATGTTGAGGACTTTCAAATAGGTTTCCTCTTGAAATATGGCACGGACCATCTTTTACACTCAAATTACTATTGCAGGGATCCCACTGCTTTTTTAATCAGCTTCCTGCAATGCCTGCTGGAGGAAATGAAAGTCCTGGAAAGTAAATCAAATAACATCAGGGCTGGCTGTGCGCGGATAGTCGCGCTGCACCACCGGCCAATTACCAGGATGCAGAGGCTCGGGGGCCGACACTCGTGCTGCTGCACATCTCGGGCCTTTGACAGCCGAGAGAGAGCAGCTGAGAAGTCGACTGGCTGTTTTGACTCCCGGTGATAACATTGTGCGTGTCGGACCGGGTGAACCGCCGAAAGCTATGACTCAGCGAATGCATTATGCTGCTGCATAAGTGCTTTTATCAGCAAGCCAGAGGCAAATTTGACTCTTTAAGATAAGAGATCCCAAAATGTTCATGAGTGGCTTTCAGAGCAAGTACAGTTATGTGAATGTAAAGTGACTTATGTGCCGATTAGGAGTGTGTTGCATAAGATTTTGGTTGAACTCTTTAATTGTGCTTATTTGTTCAGATTGTGTTGAGTTAGTATATTCAGGGCATTGCAAAACCAATTGACAAAACCATCTGAAGTTATTAATTCCTTAGTTCAGAGTTTAATTCAAAGCGTCCTGGAATACAGAAAAATGACAGAGAGAAAGAAATGTCATGGACATCAGCGTTAGGCACCACAAAGGGTGTTTTCATAGCTTTTACAATTTCGTACAATTTCAAATCGACAATTAGCAGCGTTTTGGGGATTGAAGCAATAACAAAAGCAGTCGCAATCCTACCAATGCTGCACAATAATACTAACTTGTTAACAACAATGGACTATAATGTAAAAGGAATCGCTTGTAAGAACAAACCCACTACGAATTCAACCCTGCAGTTATAAAAAACGTGTTTTGGTTATCTTTTGGTTTAACACTCAACGTTAATGTTTCTGTTGACCACTCTCATCTCTGCTTCCAGCCTCAGCTGTTTTCAGTAGAGAAGACCACCACTGCAGGAAAGACAAGCCTGAACTTTGAGTTTTTAGATCAGCATATAGTAAATGATAAAAGAAGAATGATGGATTGCAAGGATCTATATTAGCTAGTTGCACCAATGGAGACAAATTGATTAGTAGGCTGATACATAATCTGTAACAGAAAACAATTGAATGTAATGATGAGTAAATTATTTAAATCTTGATGGATTAAACTAGTTGTGTACTAAAAATTCTGAAAGCTTTAATGTCGTTCAGATGTAGGAATTGTTTAGCTGCATCTCACTTCCTTCTTTGTTAGGGCAACACGCTCATCTGAATGATAAAAGGTTAATTTAGCCTTGAAAATGAGCTCTGCAGAAGTTATCGTCAGGTAAATGTTGTGATCCCTATTCACCCACGCAGTTGAGCCAGCCAAGGCAGAGCTGCAGCTTCAAACACCTGTCAAATGATCAATTAACTAGGACAACATAGCCAAATCGTTTCTGTATTTACTCAAAGATAATTGGTGTGAATGCAAACACGGTTTTCTGCACACAGAAACTGCCTGATGAAATGACAGCAAATTGACTTCGCACTTAGCCTCGCTGAGTTAGTGGAAGTTAGCTTCCAACTGTAGCAAACAATGAACATGAACAGCATTTCAAGCAATATACATGAACGCTCCGTCTTCTAAATGGAGTGGGAATAAGAAAAAGCTTGACTAGTCCTACAACACTTTATCAACATGTTGGCATCAACTTCGCGAGCACGTTTGAACACCAACATTAGCATTTAGCCATGTACCGGTACATGGCTAAATGCTAAATGTTGGCCAACAGCTAGCTGTAAGCTTGCAAGCAACTAGCTGCTTCTGGATGAACTCAGAACCTACCAGGGTCTTCGTTTTGGACAGACAGATGAAAGATATAAATTGTATTTATTTATTTCACAGATCAACAGACTGACTAACTAGTGACACTTTTTGATTGGCAAGTAAACTAGTCTCTCTACTGCTGCAGCCTGAAAGACCCAAACTCACTTAAAGCAACGGCCCAAGCGCCCCGTGACAATTAATGCTCCGTCTTTCAAATGTAGATACAACACAGTCCACGGGGATCAATAATGCATACGTTCTTCTTTTTCTTAAAATGGATAAATTAAGTACTTAATTGTATTGGGTGGAAATGTCAGGACCTCAAAAACTGAACAGAATGAGGCTTCTCTAGAATCATTGCCAGTCTTTGGCTAAGTACAACCACGTTTGAATTTAGTCATTTTTCATTTTAAACAGTGAATTTTGTAGTAGTAGTAATATTATTTTATTCTTATTTGTTTCTATAACAAAGCACTCAGCTTTTCATTCCTTTAGCGCTTTACAAAGATACAAAAAGATACTGCACAGGAAAACTCTCCAAAATTGTAACATGGTTGTCATAGAGGTGTCAAAGCAACCTGATGCACCTCATTGGTATTTCAAAACCTGCGTCACTTCTGTCAACGTGCCCACATCGCTCGTCTTTCTCCTCTCCTCCTCCACTTCCTCCTCTCAGACCAATCATCTTATATTTTCCCATTCAGCACACACACCTACACACACATGTTCCACCAAAGAAAGGATGTATTTTTGGAGTGAATGTTCTGTTCCTGTAGTCAGTGTAAATATCAGCAAATTAATCAGCGGTCCCTAAACACGCACTCAGACGCATGGAGGCCCATGAGGGGAATTACTCTGTCACAGGAAGATTTCCATCCATTTCGTCGGTTAAATTATTTTTAGTGCGCACCTCCGCCTCTCCTGGGCCTCCACTCGTTGTCCACTCAGCACGCTGCTGTCCTCGGTCCAGTGGGTGAGTCACTCGCTATTTCCCCCTTTGATTTTATACCGCCATTATTGTCTGGCCATTAGCAGCACATTTTAAAATGTCATAATAGATCTATTAAGTTTTTTTCTATTGCTTCTGAAGGCACGTTATCAGCAAATGTTCAGGTTAATGTTTAATATTTAGGGCCACGTGTTTAATTTATTCAGCACTGTTCCATCCCATTTTAAAACCTTTTTTCTCCTCCTCAGGTCAGCTATGTAACGTTCCGCTTTCCTATTAATCTCCAGACGTTCATTCATATCACAGCGTTTGGAGTCCCGCAAACCACATCAGCCCAGACTGTCCTTGAATTGAATAAAAAGGACAGCATTATTGACGTCATAACAGTATAAAATCCTTCTTACCCAGCTTAACTTTAATGGAAGCACTGATCTTTGATCAGCTTTTGATTGTGGCCACAAGTCATCTTAGAAAAGGGCAAAAACAGTAAAGAGGGTTATTTTCCAGTGTTTAAAACAACTAAGTAGCGTTGTCTACGATTGTGGTGAGAGTTTCCTGTCAAACTCTGCCATGTTTTCTGCCTCTGCAGTTTGAACGGGGTTGCGTCGAGCCTTCATGGTGAAACGAGAGGATTCCTCCGTATTTCCCAGCTGCTCTCTGCACACAGAGCGTTGCCCTTACGTGCGTAATCACAGTGACAATCTCCCTGAGGTGTGGTTGCCACAGCACCTCGGCCCTTATCCGCCTCACAGATAGTTCTCCATTAATAGCGTCGCTGTGGTATTGTTAGTTGCTAAAAAAAAAAGGGATGAATGCAGTGTTAGATTCCACGCGCCCTTCCCGGTCTAACTGCAAGCTCCCGTCACAAGATGTGAAATCAAAGCCTTGCCCGAGGAGAATGAGCCTCCCTCCCCGTGTCTCTGCCATTGTGTGTTCATGGTCCGACCTTTGCCGTCATTCAGAGGGAACTTGATCCGTATATGACCGATGTCAGTTTATGTCCAGCTCCAATACTTTAAACGACACGGCTCTTGTGGTGGTTCAATTTTCTCTTGGCTGCTATGCTGTTTCTCGCTTTTTCCCCCCAAAAGCTGTTCTTCTATGTTTGACATATGTTGTGGTGATCTTGCACCACCTGTTCCTCTCCATGAACAATGTCAGATGCATTTTTATAAAAACGAATTGTCAATGGCCTTGCATTGATTCTAAAATTGAAAGTGCTGATGGCTAAATCTGACAAAGATAATTGCTATGCCTGTAATAACACTGTAATTATAAGTGACACGAGAGAGAAATCCTTTTTCATGATGCGATTCCATGATGTTGTCCATCCCCCGTGGTCATTTCCCAGAGGGTGAGCTACTCGGAAGAAGGAAATAATTTAATTAAGTCAAATCGTCAGTGCAGTTTTTATTTAATTATGGTGAGGACTCGATAAAAAAAACTATGGTTATACATTTTGTGAGAGGGGTAGTTATCAACAACATACAAATGGCCTCGTGATGGACAGTCATATTTCTGGTAACGTGAAAGATGAAAGTGCAATATTTTCGTATATTTAGATATTTTCAGCTCTGGTTTTGTCTCCACCAACTCCCCATCAGCAGCCCACCTTGTTTACCGGATGGCAACTTTGTCTGCCCTTTGGTGCTAAACATGTATACTGTACAATGTGTAGATAAGCTGCTTTTGCGAAAGAATGAAAGAATACAACAAAAGCAGAGAGAGGGAATTGAAAACAGCAAAGTTTAGAGTGCTCTCTAAAGCTGAGGGGAAGTGCAGAGTCGGGCGATCATCGGTTCATCTTTCACACCGCTGAAACCTGCAACAGTTGTTGAGATGTAAAAACTATTAGGTATTTAAGACAAAGTGTGTGTTTATGTTGACTGCAACCCAATGCAAATAATACCAGCTAATCTAATTTCACGGCTCATGATTGCAGAAAATCCCTGAGCATTAGACATTCATAGAGTAAATTGTACTCGCTGAGGAGGGTGAAACACTGCTGCTCACTGATTCGTTTCAGTTTTATTTATTATGCATTAGACTAGAGGCGGCAAAACCGTTTTAGCAGCTATCTTATCACGAAGAGCGTGTGTTTACTGCACAACATTCGACCGGTATGATGTCTGATATTAAGAGCAATGCTTTCATTTTTCACGGCTTATCGTAACCAGCTCAAGTGATAATTTGAGCAGTTGGGATATTAGATGGAAATTGCGTGGGATTAAAAAGGGTTCATGCAAAACCCCTCAGCTCTCGAGGGTGGTTCATTTATAACATGTAGTTTGTTGTTGACAAAGATAGGCCTAATTATGAATTATTCCATGGCTAATCAAGTGTGGCAGAAAATGGAAAATTGGCCCATTATTCTCAGAGGAGCATTTGCTCTGTTTATGTCTGACATCTCATTCGTTTAAATGATGTGTGACAACCAGGAATCTGCAACACTCAGCCACTAATGAGTTTACCGCGCAGGCATCTGGAAGAAAAATGTCTTGCTAATAATTGAAACATGATCTGGCGAATAAGAGCAATGGGGAGATTTTCTTGAAGTACAACTGCTTTCTGGAAAAATATATTGTTGATCAAGGATGCGTGTTACTCACATCTCTTATCTTCTGATCAACGTAAGTGGTAAAGAGCTGCATTAGGGTCACATGGGTAGTCAAATTCTTGAGGCGCGACTAAGTAGCTTGAAAAGCAATGACTCAACAAAAGAAGGGGGTGAAGCAGAAAGCTGATGACTCAATTGATTATCTGCTAGGACCTCTTAGCTGTACTGTTACTAAGGCTTATGTCCTCTTCATGACCAACATGTTAAAGAGGTAGACAAAAGCAGTTGTTTCATTTCTAACAGATGAGTTTTTGAGTTGATGAGAGGACCACTGTCATATCAGCTGCACTGTAGCCTATTAGCTAATTTGGTTGAAACGGCAATCCCCGGCTAATTATTTCATAGAACAGTCGACTTAAAAGAGAATTAACCTAAGAGGGTGCTTGCTGAAAGATATCAGTACCAACAGTGGCTGCTGGTGAGAAATGTTCTAGGAAGGGCAATCAAACCAATTTCAAATATAATATTATAAAAATGCTACTGGGTGCATTCCATATTTCAAAAACACAAATATTGACATTTTTTATAATTTAATGTTTCCATCATTTTTTCTTTCTTTTTTTGGTGCTCAAAGAGGGGGGCTCCGGGTGGGGCGACGCCCCATTGCCCCACTCCTTAATACTATAATAGATGAGAGCTCAATTATTTCTTCTTATTCTTCAATAGCATTTGGTCTGCATATGTTCAAACGTATTTTACCAATGGACTTTGTGGAGACTTTGGACTCTAATTAAAACGGCAGCATTAGTCTAATAGCAAACACACCTTAGCTCTGTGGCCTGGTGTGTACTGTTGGCACCTGTAACTCTGTAGCCACGGACTCAGTCGTTGCCATGGTGAGAGCCGTGTGGAGGCAAGAGATATACTTTCTGTATGTTTTGCACCCTTATGGTGCAATTAGTCACAAAATCACAATTTATTTTTTCAATTTAATTCAGTTTACAAGCGGTATGACGTTTAAAAGGAGGGCCAAGCGTTCTGTCTGGTAAACCTTGCAAAACCTCGAAAACCTCCAAAACGCATCTCGGGTCGTACAGTGCTGCTAGAGTGTACCAAACTGCTTATGTTAGCTTAATGTTGTGTTGACTAAACCTACACACAGGGGAAAGTACTACAGTAGATGTACTATGACCAGACATTTGGCCTTAAGTCCCACTTGACAACAGGAGGTTGTACGTTAGCAGGACATGCTAACAATATAAGCCACCTTGGAGCAGAGAAACACAGGCTTTAGACTATTCCTTACATAAAGCTACATTTCCATGAACCCTTGCACAAAAGTGAAATATTTATTCCTGATTGGCCCAGAGGGTTTCTCCATTATTCATGGCAGATGACATGTTTACTGTTGCCTTGTGTGTTATGGTTACTGTGCTCACTTTAGACTTCCCACATCCCTTCTTTAAAGGGTATTGGTTCAATCCCAGAATAAATGTGAATGGAGCCTGATTGGCGGGCTGTAATCTGATCTGGAAAGAGGCAGAGATGATGAGATGTCTGACATTTATATTTGGCAGGAGACAAAAATTGAATGTTTCCCCTGGCACAATATATATTTCCTTATCGTCCAAAAATCCAGTTTTTGCTATCAAGCCACTCCTGATAGGCTTGGTGTTGGTGCTTAGGGACACAGACGTTCCCCGAGGAAAGCTCTGAGACTGGGAACAGTGGCCTGACCTCCCGTTGCGGGAGTGGCTTGGGTGCTTTTGTAGCTAATCTGTTCTTATTGCTGTCACTTCTTGCTGTGTGTGAAAAAGCATGCCCATCCAACAATGTATTTACACAGGAGATAAATACAAGTGCAGCTTTCCTACAATATAGCCGAACAGAACTGTGTTTCCATCTGCTATTTAGTTTCCGCCAAAAAATAAACACTATGTTGCCAGGGCTGCAACACAGTACTTTAAAATGACCCTGGATCTGTCACAATAATAAAATATGTTAAATAAATCTATGAAAAACCTGGAAGCGACCTTCTGGTATTAATATGTTGATGCTTCACATAACATTTCTCTTATTATCCTTCAGTGGAATGATGTAATCCAGTTACACCGTGTATACATGCTGAAGCTCTGCAGATGTTCAGGATTAATGCTCGAGCTGGGACAAAATGGCTTTGATAAGCCCCACGAATTAAGTGTCCTAATTCTCTCAGTTGTCTTTCACATAGAGCGGCTTTGCAGGAAAGCATGAGATCGGGGACAAATCTATTTCGTAGAAATTCAGGCCAGCAATGACGTCTACCTCTCAAACAATACTATCAATTGTGCTTTGCAGCATCAAAGAAAAAGATATAGAGCATATTCGTATAAAAACAATGAGTGGCAGAAAAGTGTAGTTGACAGATTTCAAAAGTCCCTTTAAGAAAACTGTAGCTTCCTTTCTGTAAATACAACAGCAGGGCAACAATTGTCTTAGAACCCTAGAAAACAGCTTATGTGGTCAATAACCCCCCCACCCCCCTTTCCCATCCTTCTATTGATGTAAAACATGAGCTGAACCTGAGCTGGGGTCCTTCCATCAGATTTACAACAAGAGGATATGATCAGTCCAAATCAGAAGACTTGTTTGGTGAGACCTCATCTTCATTATGATAGAGATTCAATTCATGAAGTAACTCAAGCCGGTGAGAACATTCACTCCTCACTGGTTTCATTGATTAAACTGCTGCTACTTTTCTAGTTCTACTGTTATGTGCTTATTCAGCCCCAGTCTAATAACTTCCCCTTACAGTCTCATCTGCACAACTGGCCCGTACGATATGACCTGACGTGACATGAACACGAAAGGTATACAACTTGATCGCAGCTGCACAGCTCTGGGAGAGCACTTCATGTCAGCCAGGAAAGAGGTATTTTTGTGGCCGAAGAGAACCAAAGAGCAGCGGGAGTTGTTGTGGGTAATCAATAGAGACTGTTCACTGAGTAACACAGCGGCGGCTCAGATTGGCCAACCCTAATTGCTTTAGCTTTGTTTGCAATTAGTCCAACATTCTGCTGCCAATGTGATTAGGTCACTTTGGACAAAAGCGGCTTTAGACAAACACCTCCCGCAGATGATGTGTTAGACATAAATTTGAAAACTCAACAGTCCTCCATCCTTCCACTCAGAGCGGGCGGGTGAAGTCTGGGCTGAAGAATTTAACAAAATTAGAGCAATGTTCTTTGGAAAGAGTTATGGCGTCAGTTTGGGCGCTTCATTGCAGAATTGAGGTTGATTCCAAAAAAACACTTATTTGCATAATGTATTCTGACACATTGCGCGTAAGACTGACCCGGATCAACGCCTGCATTTCCCAAAAGCATCTCAGAGCACTTTTCCAAGATGGCAGCAAGAAAACACCATGTTCTGTTAACCACTTGTCTCCCACCAATGCATGATCTATGAGGCTCATCAGGATAGTCAGTGGAAATGTTTCTTATTTGCCTCCATGTTGAAAGTAATTACTGCACCACTAACGTTATGGTCGTGCAGCGTTGCACAATGCGTCATCTCCCGTGGTTATTCATCAGTTTTAGAGTTTCGATTTGTGTTACTAACCATGTATTAAACTAACGTTACTGCGTGTTTTCAATAGTTTTGGCACCTTTGCAAACAAACGTGCACTGTGATGGGAAAACTTCTTGTTCGCCTGTCATTAGATACCTGTAGTTGAAAATGGGTTTTGTGTTAAAAATGACATCCAGCCTTAATAGCAGCTGATTTGAAAGACAAAATCTTTGATACAATGCCTTAACGCAAACCTTTATAGGGCATGTGCTCCAGTATATAAGACATAAATCAAAAGGTGTTTCTCCATTTTAATCAGTGTAATTCGGTGATTTAAAAATAAAATTAAAAAAAAGAATGAAAGTGGTGCTGCAGGATTCCAGGGCAGCAGTAGGTACGCCTTTGACAGGTCCAATGAGGCTTCGTTTCTTTTACCAGCGCTGTTATCAGCTGTTCTCCGTCTGCACACAACGAGTGACTCTCCTTTCTTTGTGATCTGGTCAGCTAAGCGATACAGAACACATTATTCCCTCCGCAAACCTGGAGGGAATTTGGGCCACAATGTCCATATTGACGCAGGTTAACAAAGGCCCCTCTCTTCTGTGTGTACATTTCCCCGAATGGCAGAGAAAAGCAGGAGATACAGTTACCTCTAATGAGAAAAAGACTTCACACCCCATTGGTTGTTCTGTCCACCTGACATCCAAGTCACTGTGGAAGAAACAAAGCCAAATAACCTCAGTGAGAAATTCGGCAACAAGAAAAGGAAACGTTTGTGTCGGTCCGCCTGCTCAACAGCACGACAAAAGGTTATTGCTGCTGCTGGTCTGCGCTGAGTGCCTTCATGGAATATTGAAAGTTGCGTGACACACTCTCCCTTTGCATGAAAACCCACTCGTTGTGGGAGGAAAGAAAAGGGGAAATGTGGTTCAGTCCAAAATTTGAAGGGTGGCGGAAGCCCCGCGTGTCTCTCCCTACATGTTTCATTAAATCTATTCACCGCACCAGTGAGAATGAACCGACCAACTGATGCAACAGTGTCAAGTAACTGAAATGTTTTGACTGTCACTTCAGATGTGTGAAGGACAAATTGAAACATTTTACCCCCCAGTCTCTCAGAAACCCTCAAAACCCTGAGGTCATCGACCTCACATTAAAAAGGACATTAAAAAGGCCGGAGCAAGATTGATGTGTTTTTTGCCCCTAATTTCAAGAGGCAATGCTCTTTCACTATAGTCACTTCGATTCAAGAAGCAGCTCAGCAACTTGACACGAGAGCACCGATACATGCTTGGTGTCAAAGAGGGCCACTCAGGCCTATAGGGAGGCATTCGGGCTTATAAAATCTCCCACAGAGAAACAATGGAAGCGTGAACACTCGCTTGTCACCGTGCATTAGCAAAGAATTAGCAAAAAGCTAAAAAGGTTCCTACATAGCAAACGTCTGGAAAAACACAGCGGGGCAGCCTTTTCAAGGGTAGCTGTTCAGAACGACTATGAAACACTTTGGAGTTCGTCGGACAACGAGTCTCACTAGTTCTGAACTGGGCTCTCCGAGGCTAATGTTAGCAAACTTTAGATAGACCTGTAGTCTCTTTAAAGCATAGAGGACAGGGGAAGACAGTTTGGCTAAATGCCGTACTTGCTTTCCAAGAGTGAGTTTAGTTTAAAGGTGGAGCTGGAGGTCCTAGCTTAGCATGTAATGACAGATAACAGATATTGACAGATTAGACGTTTTCCCCTCAAAGTATTCCAGCTAATATGCTAAACTCGTCTCATAAACAGCTCCACATTTCATGCACATACCTCATGTGTGTATCATGCTAGAAAGCAAAGTGTATTTTCTCAAATGTGAACTGGGTGCATGTTTGCTAATGCTCACATTAGAGCCTAAACCTTTGAACTAACACAAACCAAAAAGTAGAGAGAAAACTGAGCTGAGGCAAACGCCTCCAGCTGTGACTTCCTGTGGTTGAAGGGGAACTTGATGCTTGGACACGTATCGAATAAAAGACCGAGTATGTTTTGGGATTTTAGATGGAAAAATACAGCTGATTGGTAGGTGAATGCTTTTATGTAGTTACCTGGCTTTCCTAAAACCAGTCCACGCTTCAAATAACCCCAGAGCACACACATGGTTTGGTTCCCTTGTAACGGCCCTTCTAAATCCGTCTGAACGAACGACAAAGTAATTTCTGTGCGGCATGTTACCTGTTGATGGTAGAACATTGAGCGTGAGTCATGCTGGGGATGTTGTTCTGTTTACTTCTTCTGAAAGCTGGCACTGAAAAGAGCAGGATAATTGTCGCATAAAGGAAGAAGCTCATGCTGAACTGTGGAGAACTGATATGTTTTACCCCGAGGGCTGCTCAGATTCCGCGTAAATGATCTAGAACTGTTATAGCATTTAGATGAAATGTGTGTGTTTCGGATCTTGTGATGTCCTGGTGATTTTCCACAGCTGATTATGGAAGTAGTCATCCTGTCAGTGGATATAAGGACCACAGTCTGATATAATCAGCACCATGATAATGTCGTGAAATCTGAAAACAATATGATGTATAACAAAAACTCTTATTTGTACTCTGCAGCTTTGGTGGTGAGATTTCTGACCAGACGCTTCATCTGGGAGTACGACCCGACACTCGGTAAGACAATAAGATATCTGCTGGTAATACTTTGACCGGTGGTACTGGCATTACTGCTGCTGCTGTACCTTTGCCTACTGCAATGGATCAGTACACCTGTTGTTGCCATCAGCAATACTTTCTGCAACACTAGGCTTCACTGAGATTGTGCAAAACTACAATGGGTGACCCTCAGCCCCTACAGGGGGGAAGAAAATGATTTCAAAGCTATATGCATTTATTTGGTGCAGAAAAAGTGCTGATTCAGACTCCCAATACAAAAACATGTACATAATCCCGGTGGAGGAAATGCCAGGCAGCTTCCCTTGATATTTCCATCTCATTTGATAAGCATGAGTCTGTCGAACCAGAAATAAATCTGTGATTAAATCTCCATTAAGCTTAAACATTTTTGCACAGATTGATAAACAAGATATAACCTGTTCATTTGCACGCTTTAGATGTGCTGGCGCTCCAGCAAGGCCTTTGTGCTAATTCAATTTTTTTTAAATAATAGCGTAATATCAAATAATCCAACTCTTGCCGAAGGGGTGGACAAACACATCTACCAAGGCGCAGCACTATATCTTCCTGCATTTACAAAGATGAATTTGGCATCAGGTTTAGGAAAAGGTTTCCTAGGCTATCAGAGCAACATAGAATCGGCCTTTTTTATTCACCAATGCAGATGGAGCCACTGTAATTACAGGGAACAAAGGCATGGCATCTCCTCTGTGAGGTGCTCTTCATTTCCTGCCTTTACTTGGCAGGTCAGAGCCTCAGGATGGCTCACATAGTGCTCTCCTCAAAACCGGATCCATTTTCTGTGACACACGGTTCAGCAACTAATTTCTCACGTTTCTCCTTCTTTTCTGGAATCAATGAACTCTCTCTGTGTAAAAGCATGATTGCGATGTCGTGGCCGTTATGCACTCTGTTTCATTACACAGCACACCACTGGACGGGTAGTTGAGGCACTTTTAGCTGTTCAGGTGAAAAAGGAACGCTGATCTGGTATCAAATGTGCCGTTTTTTGTTTGGCAAAGATGGAACTCCAGGGGAGAAAACGGTTATCAACCCGTTTCCTCTGCAAAATTATCCCTCGAGGGCTTTGTTGAAGTGCAGTGTATCAGAACGGTGTGTACCAGCTTCCCACAACACGTGTACTGTATTAACGTCAAGCAGTGCACGTGATTTGGCCAGAAAAAAAGCAGAAAAGGATATGTGCGTCCTTGATTACTAGCCCTGGCGTCACAACCAGAGAAAGCACAGATGAAGTAGCATAAAGGGAGAAAAGTACAGCCGGAGGGTGTCTGCCACCAATCAGAGTGCCGGGCTTAAATTACCCATGAAGTGGTCAACTCATTATCAAAACCCTATTATGGGCACATCACGCGTGTGCATATGGAGCGCTAAACCTGCCAGAACACAAGCCTGCACTTTGTCCATTACAATGTGCCTCACAGGGTCTGCAGCTATTTATCTTCATTTATTATCTACCCATCTAGTCCTTTCATTGCAAGGTTAGGAAATCTCATGCGTTGGAGGTTTTGTTTTTGTAGAGTTTCCTCCCAACCCAAAACCCATGGCCCGGATTTAGCCGTTTTGCACATGTTCGTATAGGGCATGCACACGCTTCCCCGTCCCTGCTCTAGCACGTCTTGGGTCCGCCTGGGCAGAGGCGTCTCCTACACCTCTGATGCCGAGAACCCAAACCACATGAGCTTGCTCACACAAATGTGAAGCAGTGACCGAGCTAGAGAAATATGCACAGGGTGGCAGAAATAGCTACATAGATGTTGATTTTGTCACAAACGATCAAATATGTAAAATCTTGGGGTGGATCGTTAAAGTATTGAAGAGGAATCCTTAACTGAACCATTGAAAATGAACACAATGTGTTTTAGATCTATTCAAACATTTTGTTTTCAACTTTTTCATTAAAATGATAAGCATTAACTTTCATGTTATTTTCTTTTTTTTATTAATCTAAATGTGTGTTCACTTTGAGACTCTCCTGTAACGCCTGCAGCCTCCTGCCTGCAACGTAAAACCATCACCAGGGGAAAAAAAGAACAAAAGAAACAAAAGAAGAATTTGTCAGCTCATCGTGGTCCATAAACCGACAACTGGCCCGTTTTGACCAGTAAATGAAGATGAATTGGTTCATCTTTAGTTGGAGAAGCTTGATCAGCCGAGTGCAAGTCACACATTCAGCAGCTCTCTCTGATGTCTGACTGCCATGAAATCCATTCAGAAAGTGAAATACAAATATATCATCATATATCGAAATCCAAACACCTCAAAAGGTTCTTTCAGACACCCGCGGGTGACTTCACTAACAGTGCGTCAGCAAAGGAGCAAGATTAACTGTGTGCCCGCAGCATCCTGTGTTCCTATCACGAATGACTCAAAAACACATGAATATGTGCATAAGTAATGCTAGGACTTGAGTAAAGTCATCTGCCGTTACGACGATCTCATCAGAATCGAGAATCCTTTTGCACTGCATGAATTAACCACTTCTTCTGTGGGGTGGCATTTCTCTCAGAGGACAAATCTCAACATTTGGGTTTGAGCGTTTTGGAAGTAAAGTACTGTAAGAGTGAATGAGTTAAATTATGTTTCCAGTTTTGACGCCTATTGTCTGGTGCGACACTTTATCTTTTGACCTTCTGCCAAAACTGAGGAAAGTTATCCGCTGCTGGGAAAGCGACAGCTTTTCTTTCTCTCCAAACCCTTCTGACGGGATGGTGGGGTTGAGGCAGACAGATAAGGTGGTGTTTGCGGCTGATGGAGCGATGGCTCCTGAATTAGTCTGTCCCAAGGGTCACTGTGTGAGACTGTGAGGTTCTCCTCCTCACAGATGCTCCTTGGGCCTCCAGCGAAACGGCTGTAAGTCAGCACTCTACTTCTGCCTCCGGCTCTCGGTGACATTTCACCGATGTCACAGTACGCCGTTTATCCCCTGAAGAGGGGGAGCACACCTGGGACGCTGCAAACTGGAGGGACAACCAGATCATAATCTGCTATTTTAGGTCCATTCCTCCTTTTCCAAATGTTTTTCAGTGTCATGGTTTGTGGCTTTGAGATTTCTTCCATGAATCCCTGAGCTATGAATACAGCTGGTATAAAAAGATCAATTTAGTAATATAGGGAAAAAGGGAATTCATTGTTTAGATTTAGATTTGAACAAACATTCACTTTATTAGCTCGCTATATAGAGCTTTACCCTTTAACCTTCAGCTCAACAGCTTAATAATAGAATTATTTTACTGACACAAAATAGTGCATGTTAGATTTGTAGGCACAGATCAGAATATACCAAAGCAGCAAAACAGTTAAACCTACCAGCACTGTTTTGTGTCCCATTGTGGAAGTAGTAGTGGTAAAAGTCATTTTTCAGCTTTCACTCTCCTTTTTTATTCATCAGTGCAAGTGATGAACGGTGCCAGATGGAGTCTTGTTATTCCTTTTAAAAGAAAGGCAATGAAAGTAACAACATGTCAAAATTCCCCAAAAGAAAAAAAAACAGTCTAGTCATTTTTTTCAACATTGATTCCTTGACTTACTAATCTTTTGAATAGCCTCCCTTCACAAAACCAACATACATACATGCCATTGTAAGTCGTAAAGTCAAAAAGCCTTGAGGAAGCGCCGGCTTTGGCCCCCTGGTTCAGATGACAGCAAAATCCATCACAAGCTTTCTTTTTTAAAAGGAGGGTTTTCCGGGGCTTTGGTGCGATGGTGTTTACACAGATGGGGCTTTCACAAAGGGGCAATTTAGGTGGATAACGCCAGTGCTGTTCAAGGCAAAATAAAAGGTCAAGGCCATAGTTCACACCTGTGTTCCTGCGCCAGGAATAAGAAGCTTTTATCCCGCTTTTTACAACCAGATACGTGATGCTCAGGTCATCCGAGGTCATTGCAAGAATCTGCAGCAACCTGCTGAATTTAAACTGAAGCCTTTGGCACTAAAGTGAAACATACTTTTTGAATGGAAGAAAAACCACAAACAAACATGAACACAGTGTTATTTTTAAAACAAAGTCTCTCCTTTTTCCCTCCTCTATTGGTACTGAAAAAAAAATTGACTTTTGTGTTGCCCGCTTCACACATCTCTGAAGAGAGATCGATATCAAGCTAACGAGCAGCACTTGCCAGAAGAGACTATATAATATACAAAATGTCATGTCAGATAGCATTTCAAGACATTCATGAATTCCTTTTATTGATGCGTCCAAAAAAAAAAGACAGAAGCCACAGGTAATTATCGACACTAGCCCCAATCAGCCGACTTTTCCTCCAATGATAAGAGTTGGGTGTCACTCCTATTTACTTGGGATGGATTCCTAAAAACTTTTTTTGCCAACAGAATCAACATATCGACATCAAGCCAACATCGACGATGAGGTCGTTACCATGGAGATTCTGGACACTGCTGGGCAGGTGAGACCAATTATTCCCCTTTCCCCAATCCAAATGTGTGTTGAAAAAGAGACTGTCTACCTCCATCTTCAATTCATCCCAACTGTACCGTAGGAAAGGGAAGGATTACCACACAGTACTTGATATGAGGTACTGATTATTTTGATAATGTACTGCAAGTATACAAACAAAGTCCAGTATCTGTCAATCCAAGTGTATTCTCCATTGCTTTGCTTCCGGAGAGATGTGATGGATGTCAACTTAAATGATCTGAAGACGGGTTAAAAGAAAAGTATGAATTATCCTGACTTCTGTTCCCAGTCTAGGTGAAACTTAAAAAGCCCTGGATTCAGCACTCTGTTGTTTTATTAAACAATCCTTCCTTGTAAATACATTTGTCTTCCTATTCTACTCCCCCAGATGGACCTTCTGTTAAATTAAAAAAGGCCAAACTTGATTTAATTCTCAACCATGTGGGAAGAAATTAAATAAATAAAAAAATACCAGCAACCACTAAAAAAGAACTTGGGATGTCACGAGATACTTTGGTACCAAGCTGTTGACAAAATTCAGAAGATGTGCCTCTACTCATCTTTCTACAGTAGCACGTCTAAAACCTGAAGGAGATAACAAACTCAATGTGATATCAAATTGCTATTAAGAGTCAAATTGAATTGAACTTGTTTATGACTACTCACTTTCTGATTTTGGGACATCCTCAATATGTACCGCTATATAATTTCAAATAACAAGAGGCAAAACTGCACAGGTCACTTTTCTAATAAATTTAATAGCAAAAAGAAAGAAAATAAATTCTTAAATGCCAAAGTCTTCCCTGAGAGTTTTTTTTCTCCCCAACTTCCTCCGACTGCTTATTATGTCAGCAATGTGCTGTATGGCGCCCACTAAGAAAAAAAGAAACCACTGCAATAGGCACTTGGTAAATAAATAATTGACCAGTATGTTTTGGACGGCAGAGTGGACATAAAGAGCTGTAGGAAAACAATGCATACAAAAATCAGGGAAGCTGGCTTTGTTTATAATACAAACCAGCTCCAATGCTCCGGTCCACTGTTTTTTATTCCTGACAGATTGCAACGCTTATTTTACAAAGACATGAGTGCATGTGAGACCGAATGGCTCTCCAAGATGACGGTTTGTCTGCAGTCTGCCACAAGGATTGTCGGGTCCTGGCCCTGAGAGAGCTTGCGATGGTCCTCAGGCGGAAGATAAATATGCTGCAGTGCCGTGTAGGTGTTCTGCCTGTGGTTGATTTCCCCTGTGACAGTTCAGCCAAGTCATCTCTCTCTCTCTCATTATGTTGTAGTCTATTTTCAGCCTGCATTAGGATTGGGTTTGAATATTTCCAGACACGGCTGTGTTGAATGTCTCTCCTGAGTCCTGATTCTGCTCATAACAAAGTACAGTGCTAACGTGAGTCGTATTGGTAGCTCATAAATTCCGGGTAGGGTACACAAACGTCACTCTCTACTTTTCTCCGGAGTGATGTGGTATTTTTTGAGCTTCGTCTAACAATAATTATGAGATCAGGGTGATGTGTGTGGCTTTCTGCAGTGCGATTAAAGTCGGCCACGCGACCAGTTAAGTAATTATAACCATAAGGATCAAACAAGGAGGATGTGGCTAAATGGCAACATTCCTTAGACAGATTAGGCTGGTGAGGGAGAGGCTGAAGGAACAGGGGTCAGGACTTGGAGACAAAAGCGTCGCTGTGTAACGAGTCTTTTTAGGTTCAAATCCAACTGGGCATTGAAAGATGAAGTGTGCAAGGACAAGTCTTTGCATCTAGCTTATTCATGTATTTAAATGATCGGAGAAGCTGACTTGTTTATTAAACGGTCTTCAGTGAAAAAATGGAATGGAGTTTTTGATTTTTTCGATGCAGAGACTGACTAACGGGAGCCAATTAACGTGGCAAAAACAACAGGAGGGAAATAGCTTGTCTCTACCTAAAAGTATCACAACATAGCGTTTCAAATCTCACTGATTAACGACATGTCTTTTGTATCTTGATTGTTTTTAGCCACAGCAAAAACTTGTTCTTAAAAGGAAATGGCCTTTTTTAACAGAGGAAGTAAAGGTTCCGCAGCAACGCAACACCGCTAGTAAAATTCTGAACAGATTAGACAAACACAAACACGATGCAACATTTTTTTGTATGTTTTCGATGTGCGCACAGGCAGATTTTATTCACCAGTCCAGCCAGCTGATTCCCTCTGTTTGCAGTCTTCATGCTAAGCTAACTGTCTACTGGATATTGGCGCACTGATATGATCGCACCATAGATGCTAATTGAGTTACAGTAAGCGTCCTGTTTGTCTTGCTCTCAGGAAGACATCCAGCAAAAGGAGGGCCACGTGCGTTGGGGAGACGGATTTGTCATCGTGTACGACATCACGGACCGCGGAAGCTTCGAGGATGTGGCGCCGCTACGAAGTCTCCTAGAGGAGGTGAAGAGGCCGAAAAACGTGCCTCTGGTCCTCGTGGGCAACAAGTGCGACCTGGACCACGTCCGGCAGGTTGGCACGGAGGAAGGCGAGCGGCTGGCGGCTGAAATGGCGTGCGCCTTCTACGAATGTTCGGCGTGCGCCAACGAGGGCGGCGCCGTGGCCGAGGCCTTCCACGAGCTGTGCCGCGAAGTGAGGCGCCGCAAGGCCGTGCAGGGCAAGGCCAGACGCCGCAGCTCCACCACGCACGTCAAACAGGCCATAAACAAGATGCTGACCAAGATCAGCAGCTAGAGAAGAAGAGTCTGACGGAGCAGGAAATGTACAACTTTCTCATGTAAATGTTGCAAGCAGCTATCAGCTCCAAAAATGTGACTGCAGCCTGTGGAACGCGTTCTTTACTTATTCTCGTACTTGTTCCCATCCAAAAGGCAATATCTCCTTCGTGTGGAAGCTCATGTCGGCATTTTAGCATGGTCCAAACTTTTTCAGCTTATTTGGATCACAGCAATTCTGGATACAGGTGAGCTATTTGTATGTTCTGTATCTGTATTGCGTATTGTTCTTCAGCAGTGGTCAAAGAAAAAATAAGAACTGTCCTTAACTCGTGTCGCTCCTTCAAGATCTCCCCGTCAGTCAAAGCATATAAAGTCGACGACATGTTCTTGACATTAATCGTTTCTGTTGTGTCCTCCCTACTTTTGTGCATAACATGTGGAACCAGTGAGGTTCAGAACATTTTTTGCAGTTTTCTTCTAACCTTCTGAAGAAAGCAGTCACAACATGTCACATTCAAGGGGATGTTCTTATCAACTGTAATTTTAAATTCTGCAAACTAAGTGAGTATAGAGCCCAAAGGCATGTACAGTAGAAGATACTGTATTGTTGAAATGGAATATGTTTATATGTACGTGACCTGTATAATCAAAAACAACCAGATGTGCACTCAGAATTAAAAATGTAAGTATATGCCATTGGTTTTCCTTTTTGTGAGTCCATATGTTTGGTCGACATGCATGTTTATGTCATCGCTTGGTATGTGATGTTTTGCAGAGGCCTTAAGTGGAGTACTAAGTTCAGAGTGATAAATAATGTGTACAATACTGACGCCTTCGGCCAGACCCTTAAATGTCACATTTACACAGTGACAGTCTTGAGACGTGCAGAGCAGAGACTGTTTAACATTTAGAGTGCTTAGTTGCACCTTCGGGCTCATCTGGCTTTCTTAAAAGGGCATATGCCAATCGTTTTTTTGGACGCATACGGGAATGTGCCACACCAACACCAGACTTAAATTCACCTAACTTATTCTACAAAGTGCCAGATTTGAAGTTCAGGGCATTAATATAGCTGAGCACAACTATCTTCTCTCTTACGACAGTTACTGCAACAGTTAAAAACTTTATTATTTACATACATTATTGCAGAATGATGCCAGGCAGCAACCTTCAGGTTTTTTTTGGATTGAAGCACATCAAATCAGTAGATCAATGATCCTGAGGCCTTCAAGATAATTCCTTCAGTATCAGTTGAGATAGTCATCCTTGCACAACCAGCATTGTAATTGGCAAAACTACATAAAGCAAACAGTTATTGAAGTTGATTCTTACTCTGGCACACTGTCCTATCATATTACAATCACTGGCAGGACTGGGTGGATTCCTGCTATGGTACAGATCACCATTTCAGCAGTTTTCTGGATTTTAAAGAGACACTCCCTTTTCTTTCTATTGCCTCAAGGGCTGAAATTAAAACGAATGCTCTTTTACTTCACATGAAAATGTAAAACCATAAGCCACTTCTGTCTAAATACTGTCTCAAAAAAAAGAAACCTCCCACTAAATACACCCTGTTTCTTGAAGGAGTTTGCTGACTCAGGGACGGGACAAAAACGTCTTTCTTTAGTTTGTGTGAAGCAGAAAGGAGTGGCCCAGCTATCTGGCGGATAATTACTGGAGGCCAAAATCCCATAACGACCTGGGAAAGGAGCCACAATGCTCCTCCACATCCTGACCAGTCGATGACCATCAAAAGGACAATATCATGCCGTCTCGGCCCCACCCCATCCCTGCAAGATGAAATGAGTTGAGACTGTTTTTTAAACCAGTCGTGTTCCCTCTTCAGTTTACACACGCACACACACACACACACACACACACACACACACACAAATAAGAAGAAGAGAAAACCCATTCCAGATTTGATGTAAAAAAAAATGATACAATTACTAATTAATAAAATCCATTATTTTTCAGCAGCCAAACAAGCTAAAACAAAACCCTAACACAGTGTTATCTCTAAATTGACATGAATAACGTATTAGTACAATTACTTATTTGCGCATCCAGACAGAGAGAAGCACTAGATTTCACTTAGATTCCCCTCTGGTCACCTGATTAATTCAAGTTAAATATTCACTGTCCCTCAAACAAGGTTTCTCCAAAACTGAGGCAAATATCCGGCCCTTTAAATGACAAATGCTGGACTTTGTTCACTACAAGCAACCCTTTCCACAGAAAGCCTCGTCCTTTCAGCAACTGTTAACATAAAAATACTAGTCAATGCATCTTACCAAAGATTTTTGGATGAAATGCCCTTAGAATAAAGAATCTGAAGTTACTGGGGCACAACTCTGGCCTCAAATGGTGATGCTATAGTGGTGGAGGGGGATGGGGGGGGGTGTACATGTCACGCAACGTTGGCAAAAAACGCGGCCGTGAATTCAAGGCACTGTGCACCCACTTCTCCATCTCATTTAGGGGACTGATCCAGAAACACAGTTCTTATGTCAGAAGGGGCTTTGCTAGAGGGATGGGGTGGATGTGACGCAGGGTTCGAGTTCACACAGTTCTCATCTGTTTCGTCGCTGCATAGGAGAGATGGACGGAGGGGACAGTGAGATACCAAATGGTGGTGGGGAGGGTGAAGAGAAGAGGCCACTTCTTGCTATGAGGCGATGACAATGTCCAAGAGCATGCTATGAGAAATTTGACAGCATCAATATTTCCGTGCTACCTGAGATCCGGCTCTCTATGCAGCACTTGGGTTTGGGCACATGGGCTCCACTTCAAAGGAAGACATTTTCAAATTCAAGTTCTGTGTCACTTTCATCTCTAATAAACCCATCTAGGCACTGTGTGCGTTATGCTCGTCACTGATTGGCTAACAGACCGACACCAATATCCAACAAACAGATACTACCTGATGTGACAGGACTGTCATGTGGGGGGCGAGGGACCCAAACGCAGACGGACCGACTGCCAATAAACCTAGATGTCACAAACCCACAACACCATCTTCAAAGCAGTGGAGTCCAAAAAGGAGTAACCAAAAATTTCTGAGCCTGAGAAAAATATTCCGCCGTCCAATTTGACTTGAGCATGTGGCTCTCTCGCTCTGGCAATGTTAGTAAAGACGAAGCTGACGACAATGTCATGTTGATAAAAGGAGAAAAATCGAATCCAAGAAAGAGATGTCCACATGCGCTGTATCGTAACTTATTTTTTGTATGATCTTATTTGGTAGCTCAAAACCCTCTTGATGAAATTTTCCAAGAGTTGCAGAACAGTGGTGGAAAGGAAAGCATCAGAGGTTCGTAGCAGAGGAAATGAAAGACCTACAGAGAGGGGCTACGGTCCCTCTGTAAACAGGCTCTCCTCTCACAAACAGGACATACTTCTCTCCTGAGGGGGCTGGAGACACACTGACAGCCTGTTTGAGTTCAACTTGGACAGTTTATTTCCAAAGTGCTGCACAGAACATCCGCTTTCCAGAAGAAAAACACCATAAGTCTGTCACAGTGTTAGCGTTCCATCAGCTACAGGCTGTCATGGTTGCCATGACGAATACTTTTTGTGGAACAGGCATGGAGACTCAAGTTCATACCCAATCAGTCAAACATGCAATACTTTTATACGTGCATAAGTAAGTATATAGGTGACAAAAATAAAATATTTCTATCCTGTTTTCCCACTTTTCTCTTCCTGTTTACTGAGAGATCTCAAACTAGTGCCATGACATTTACTGTGGTTATTTATTATCCCTTACGGGAGGGTTTTTCTTCCCCAAGTCTGAGCTCTTTATAAACTACATTTTAATTAGAACCTGAAAAAAAGTATTACAGATTATTCCTCCAGATACTTCATACAAATAATCGTACAAGCTTTAAGTATTTACGCTTATCGAACCATCTTCTGGCTCCAGGTTCAGACTAAATGAACAAACTTGAGGGATATTGACCATCTCTTCTTATTTATTTTTTAAAGTGGAGCCAGTCGAGCACATGACGCAGTGTTTCCCCTATCATTATAACAGCCCCCCCCCCTCCCTCCTGCTGAAAAAGTGTGCACATTTTTTCGTTGATGTTAGTTGTGGAATAAAATCTTTAATTGACATGCATACATGGGGATGGACTCTAAAGCGTTGTGTGGTACACTACACAAACCATTTATGATTTTAAATCATAGTCAAATACTTCAGTGTACAGTACATTAATATTAATAGTCTTAATATCTTTTTTATTCCCCCTTTTGCCCATGGTTTTGGGATTCATCGGCTGTCACTATGGAAATTAATTAAATTCATTCTTAGAAACAGTAAAATCTGGAACCAGCAATGTCTGTGTGTTATCCTCACTGAGGGAGACACCGTTTGCATTAATATTCACAAACATTGAAACCACAGAAGCGAAGGTAGAGGATTTCGAACTCTTGGTTTCCCTCTCCATCCTGTCTTCTGTAAAGCATCGCAGTTGCCATGGTAATCAAGGCCTTTCATTATTTTAAAGGTACTCGCCATGGCGACGAGGACGCCGTTGTGCAGTAGGTTTCTCTCACATACTCGCTAAGTGTCCTTAACATGCTACACTCATGGGTAAAAACAAACCCACCCACACATTTGTGCACAATCACAATGGTTAAAAGGTGGATTAAACCTCTGTTGCATGCTGGCACCTTCAGGGTCTGACATAAAAATCGAGCTGATGGAAATAGACAGTTCAATATAATTAGACGTGTCACTCCGCCTTGTAAAATCGATGCTCCCTTTCCCCAGGCCTCTGCTGCACACTTCTCCCTGCAGCATAAAAATGAAGCACTGAAATGAGGATTCATAGACAACACCGTACAATGCTGTGAGGATTTGTGCAAAACCAAGAGCAGCCTTGTGATAGAATCTGGCTCTCTTCACCTTGAACAGCGAGCGTTAGGAAGTGGAGGTTTTGCCAGTGCTCGACTATTGTTCAACTTGGCCTTGCAAATCACGACTCCCATTACGTTCCTTTATACACATAAATCCATATTGTATGTGTTCGTCCGACCACTTTCTTTTTTTGCTTGACATAGTTAGTATGAAAGAATTGAAAGATTAAAAGAAAATTGCAAATGACGGACAATCATAACAGCTACAAGGTGACTACTGAGCGCCAAGCAATGTGGCGTGATCAGATGCAGCCAATGGTGGCCAAGCAGAGAATGAATGAATGAAGAATATGAGTGGGCTGAATTTTTTTTTACTAAGTAACTAAATATTTGTAAACAAATGTTATTCAAAATTCAATATATATATAAAACTATATATATATATATATATATATATATATGGGTTTTTTTCCATAATGGAGAATTTGGAAACTCTAAAATTCAGGGTTCACCCACCAGACCACCAGGTCTTCTAAAAGTCTTGCCCGTGGTTTGGAAGAATGTTCGGTTATTAGCTACTATGAAATGTAGTGTGTCCGGACGGATAGAAGACATCTTGCATTGAAGAGTTAAAATCAAAAGGATCTAAAAAAAGAAAAGGTGTTGTGCTATAACAAACATCTCAGCTGAGGAGCCGCTGCACAGAGCAGCTCATTGACCACACACAGTGACTGTCTCCTAGAACGATCCTAGAACAATGGGTGCCTACAGGTATTTATACAGGTCATCGAGGTGTGAAAGGCAGAGACCACGTCCCTGGGCATGTGACTTCTCCTGGTGAGTTCAATGTAATTCAGATTTTGAATGTCTCTCGGTCAATATCAGTTGTGCTATCAAGTATTACATGCATGTATTTTGGTTGATTACATTACATAACATACAATCATAGATGTGCATTGGTATTATACTATTGATTACAGTTTTAAAATTACAGTGGTGTATTCCTATTTCTTTATTGATTACAGTTTCAGAATCATGGACGTATCCTGGTGTTCACTAAATGCATTGAATTGATTATTAATTCATGAACCGAGTCATCAGTTTATTTCTAATAATCTCTAGAACTAAATGTTTGACATCAATAAAATCAACTAGAAAATGCATTTCCTGCTGAAAATACGTTGGAATGCTGAAAGCTGAAAGCTGAAATGAACTATAGACAATTGCTGAAAATACAGAAATACAAAAAGCTCAAATGAATAAAAAAAATTGCTGAAGATACAGATATCCGAAAACATACCAGCAAGCCGAAAACTGAAATGATTTGCTCACAATACAGCAATGAGAAAGTACCAGCAAGCTCAAAGATGAAATCAATTTAAAATAATATAGTTGAAAACATAATAGTTGAATTTCAAAAAGGGCAGTGTGGAAGATGAACTGCAGCATTTGACAAAGCTAAGAGCTGAAATACTAAAGCTAAGCTAAAAAGTTGCACTGTTAAACTATAAAAGTACTTGCAGCAGTAAACATGTTATACTATATTATACAATGTTAGTTTTTGTTAGATGAAATGATAGCTGGGATAGTAATAGCATTAGCATATACAGTAGTATCAGTGGCGTGGTAGAATAAAACTGTTCTATTAGCAATATTAGCAATAAGAGATATTAGCAGCGTCTGCAGAATTAGTATCAGCAGTAGTATTATCAGTTGTGGTAGTAGTTGCATAGTAGTTCTCTCTTTACAAATTGCATAATTGAAGCTGAACTGAAATCTAGCATCAGAATTTGAAGAAATAGCAGTCATAGAAAAAGTATTGGAAGTAGTAGTAACAGCTGCAGGAGTAATATTAGCAGTATTAGTATCAAGAGCTGCACTGGTAGCAGTCGTAGTAGTAGCAGTATTTGTATAACAACAGTAACTGTAGCAGCAGGCATAGTTTTAAAAATCAGTAGTAGTCTCAAGTATGAAGCAAACAGTGACCTCATTACAACCATTTTATTTGTTTACATTTAAAATACATATACATATTTAGTGAATCAAAAACGTATATATATATTACATGCTAATTAGTATTAGCATGTAATATATTGCTCATGCAAAAATGTAAATCACTACATTTTATTTAGGAAAAACAATAGCACATATAAAAATGTCAATAAACATTCTCTGTTCATGTGTCTGTACATTAAAACTGGCAAACTGGATTTCATGGGGCTTTTGGCAGAGGTTGTGTGACTGTTGGTCTCCTGAAGCCAAAACTAAAGAACTGTGGGATTCCATAGCCACATGACTACAAGCAGCACAACCATGCCATCACTTTCACCTAAAATGAAGCCTCAAAAGATAGAAGAAGAAGATGGCGGAATAAAGAATAGAAGAACAATACTTGGAATGCTTAATGCGTTCCAACAATAAGTTGGAATAAAGATTCGAAAAACAATACTTGGAATGCTTAATGCATTCAAACAATAAATTGGAATAAAGATTGGAAAAACAATACTTGGAATGCTTAATGCATTCAAACAATAAGTCTGAATAAAGATTTGAAAAACAATACTTAAAATTAAAAACACTGTGGTTTTTTGTGTCTCTCTCAAGGGAGGAAGAAAACGAAGACGATGGACAAGATGATGGAGATGCAGAAGGTTGAAGAGGAAAGAAAGGCTTTGGAGGCCAAGCTGGACATGGCGGAGGAGGAGAGGAACAAGGCCAGAGCAGAGCTGGAGAAGAGGGAGAAGGACCTACTTAAAGTCCAGTGAGTCTTGGAAGAAATTGTATTTTTGCTCAGTTTTGATGTCCAAGATACAAATCTAATAATCGATGTCTTCGCTATATTACTTTAAAATACTGGATGTGGTAATATGGTATCGACCCAGTCAATACCTGATCCTCCTGTAACTCCTAAGGCAGGAGCATCACCTTCTGCTGGATAAACTGGAAGAACGTCGCAGGAGAGCGGAGAAGCTGCGGAGGGAGCTGGAGGAGAAAGAGGTAAAAAAAAAAACAAGGATCCAACTACCAAATAAGATCAGCTGATCAGGAGTGCTCCCTTACTTTGTCATTCGGAAACCATTACATGGATGTGTGTCCTTTTGTTACATCATATTGAACACTTTTTTCAGCTGACGTCAGCAGCATACAACCAAAATATGACATCAGATACCAGATAATCTACCGTATAAGAGGTGTGATTTGCGCTGAATGGCTGCGTCTTTGTGGTTGGAAAATGTGGTTAGAAGCTCACCTTATAACTCACTTTATTTGGGTTAAGGGAAATGCAAAAGGGCAAATAACTGGATTTGAAAAGAATTTCTTGTTTTCATTAAAAAAACGCTTTAAAGACATCTTGACTTCTACCTTTTAATGCATGAAGGCTATTCACAGTCACAGGCCACAGCTGACTTGTGCATAATTTGTGATTCCTCTCCCCCTTAAAATAGCAAGAGCGTCTGGACATTGTAGAGAAGTCCACTAGTCTGCAGGAGGAGGCTCAAGGAAAGACCAAGGAGCTGGAGAAAGTGTGGACAATGCTGAAGGCTGCCAAATCAGAAGTAAGCATAATCTATAAGTATCATACAGTGTCAGATCAGCAGGGTGGTACGATGCCTGGACTGGTACGAGTGACCTAATTCCCACTGACGATGTTATGAAACACTTTTTTCAATCATTCAATCATCAATCATCATTAGCGTCTGTCTTTAAAACTGTACCTTGTGTCTTCCAGAAAAGCATGGAATACACTGGCAACAATATCAGAAAACAGACCCCTGCCCCAGACAAAAAAGAAAAAGATGTGAGTTCTTTACACATTTATTTTTCCTACCCAACATTAGTTTTTTGTATAATGTCTGATGTTACTGATATTTCCCTCTTTTCCCTCCGTGACAATGTATTGTCGACCTCCCGTCTCCTTCTGTCCCTGCCTCTCACAACCATTTAAGGTGGATCTGTCCCACGTCTATCTGACCTGCACAGACAGAGAGCCTGTGCTAGTCATCGATGAAGCTCGAGAGTCCCAGAACTTCTAAAAGTGGCAAAAGTGGCCGACCCAAGATCTCTTATAAGGAGGACATTTGCTGAAAGCAAGTCTTCAAATATTGCCACCGCGCCCTCAACCATACAGTTCATTTAGTGATTGTGATGATCGGGGATCAAATAAATGCTACGATGGCACTTTGATGTGTGCGTGTGTGCATGTGTGTGTGTGTGTATGTGCGCGCACCAGAAACTTGTGGTTGGTTGCCTGCATCTTACGTGGATAGTCAAATTTGGAGCACTTACAATTACAACCTTCTGTGAACTTGACTTACACAACGTCATATACTGCTTTGATTAAACTGAAGAGCTATTGTTTCTCTGGCCTTCATTATAGATAGTGTATATGAAACTTAATACTAGAGAATGCATTTCCTGCTGACAATGCGGAATGCTGAAAGCTGATTTGAACGGTTTTCATAGCTGAAGGAGTTGAAAGGTGCGGCGGAAGAAATAGAATAAGAATAAGTTGGAAATAAAGATTCGAAGACTTGGAATGCTTAATTCATTCCAACAATTATCAATAAAATAATTCACAAAGAACAATAAAGGGGCACAACCCTGACAACCAGGGACCAATAACCAAACTATAGAGTCACACACCACCTCAAAACAAAGCGCTTCTGTGTTTTAACAGATCAAAGACCCAGTTACCGGTCTCAGTGACACAATACAACAGCAGCAGAATGGAAATACAGAACAGTAAGTACAGCAATTGCAGCCTGGAAGTCCACTAATAGCACACACAAGACAGTGAAGACAAACAAACAAACCAAGGCTGTACAAAACACAAGCTAAGCCAATTCAGACCCCAGGCTTTGCTGGGAGTGTTTCCCTGACTTACTTTTAACTTGTTTCCGTGAGTGGGCCTGTCCTCCTCAGCGGGAATCTAATCAACAAACAGGGGTCGTCCGCCGAGTCGATTTCGTGCGGGTTGAAGATCAAGGCCCCAAAGTCAGGGCATGTGATTACCGTGTTAGTGAGTTTAGCGCCATCTGCTGGTCAAATATGGATACTAACAAAGGTAAATAAGAATTTCCTCTGAAATTTTAATTACAGATTTTACTTGGGCTGCTGTTTATGAATGATCTCTCCTTTTCTAAAAGTCTTTCTTTTAGAGAGACGACAGAGCTCTTCAGGGATAATAACACATGTAGTGTCATGTAACAACTACATATCCATTTGATTAAAGGGTTATTAATGCCTCCTTTGAATAATATATAACAAGTTACTTTGCGTGTACAGCAGTACTAGTCAGAGGTGTTCAAACTTATATACGTATACATGATATATACACATACAGTATAGGTGCAAAAATGGACCCCTTCACCCCGCCCTCCTGTGGCACCTCCCACAGTATCTCTCATACGCCTTCTTCAGGTCCACAAACACTCGTAGACGGAGTTGAAGAGCTGAAATCCTCACTGTTCCTCTTCAATCTGTGGTTTGTCTATCGGCCGAACCCTCCTCTCCAGCACCTTGGAGTAAACTTTACTAGAGGCTGACCTTGTAATTGGCACGCACTTTCTGCTCCCACTTTTTGAAGAAAGGTACCACCATCCCCGATGTGCCACTCCCTAGGCACTGTGCCTGAGTCGTTGCTAAAAGTTTTACTATAGTACAATACAATAGTACTATAGTACAACTTTTAGAGGTTTAATATTTGATGTGCTAAATTGTAAATAGTTGATTCAGTCAATTCAGGGCCAAACACTGACGACTTCTCATTAACATCACAAAGACTGGACACACTGTAAGTTGGCTCAAATGGTTGGACATGTTGGTGCAAATATGGCATGTTTTGTCTGCTACATTCTGCACGTTTAATATGAGTTAGAGGTCATAAAGAGTTCTAATGATTCAAACATTTGATTGAATGTTCCATGTATCTCTGTGGAAGATATCTGAAGGTTGGCTGTCTCTTTAACGAGGCTGGTGAACCCACAGTAAAATGACTGTGGCGTCACGCAGTGTCTCTGCGCTGCCGTGTGGAGAATAGACATAAATGTCTGAATCCTTTTTCTCAATCTCACCGGTCTCAAGTGCTCGGTGACCAGAGGACGCCAAAGAGGGAGAACCCAAAAGGGGGCAAGAGGGTGTGTGTTATTGTAACAGTTTTCAAGAGCAACAAAACATTAAAGGAGACATATCATGTTAATTTCCTGGTTCATACTTTATTTTGTTTACATTCTTTCATGTTCTCATACTGTCTGAACATAATTGTATTTAGGCTCCGTAAGGGTCCCTTTTAGCAACAGAGCTGCGTAGCTAGGCAACAGCCTGTGTCCGTGTTTACTTCCTGTCAGCTGATGTTTGTGAGTGGCAACATAAAGTCACATAAAATCTGTAAAGTCCAACAGAGGGACGATGCTGATAAAATATGTCTATTTAATCCATGGACCGGTTGTTCAGCAGGTAAATGACTTGGCTGGTAAAATACCTCACACCTGGATCCTAGATAGATAGATTTGTGTTATAGGTAACTTACCAATGGACCTCATTATACCTCAGAGAAAGTTTCTTATATTATATATAAAATATTGAGTGAATACAGGAGACTGAAGATCAGCTACGTAAAAAAAGGTTGGACCCCTTCTGGTTGAATTAATTCACCGTCAACCCTCTGTGCCTGTGATTTCTATCCATAAAACAGAACTTTGAAGTGGGACCTGAAGAGGGAGAAACACATCGGTGTTTACTTCCCTACAAACAGTACCAAACAGGGTGGTGGAAATGGACTGGCGAGGCGGACTGTTTGCAGGCAGGCAGAGACCTGTGCCAGATGACAGATTTGACATTCCACCGTAAGAATGCAAGAAATCGCACTGGCAGCAGATTCTCATCAGGCTGCCAGTGGCCTGGTATGCAACGCGCGTCCCGGACAGAGAAACACATGTGAAAGCACAGGACAAACTGAGGATGTTTCAGGGGTAAACGGGACAATATCGAATCCAAGTGATAATTTAAAAACTGTGTGGGGTGAATTCTTACCAGCGTGGTAGTAAACGGCAATGAAGTGACATAAGTTGGAGGTGGGATCAGTTCCAGGAGACACGCAACGCAATGTAACGTGATCTGTATTGTATCTCTAAATCTGTGGTAAATACACTGCTGTTGAAAGCAGTCATGGTGGTCTGCAGTCTTCTACCTCCACATACTGTTCCCTACAGGCATGTGGTGGTTTCCATTCAAACAGAACATGCTTTTTACCATGTTATATCAGAGCAGCTGCAAGGCAACAAATGGTACCAAAATGGAGCAAACATAACAGTGAAGATTTAATTTGCTTTTTTATTATATTATATTAAATTTTATTACATATTGTATGAGTTTAGGGGAAGTTTTCCAGGAATGTATCTGGGATAAAAGAGCGTGTATATGCAGATGATTGCTAAATTGGCATTGTGTGCCTTGTGTGTCATTAGTGGGATGCTGCATGGAATCATTCTGGTATTCTGAATAGCACCAGACACATTTAGAAAGAAGGACACAAGAAAAATGAAGATTAACTACATCACAATCTGCCCAGTAAGCTCCTCCAGACGGTTGTACTGTATACAGGTTGGTCATTGTGAAACATCTCTTAATTTAAGAAGGTGTACTGATTTCCTTATAAGGATATTCCAATAACACGTATTGTAGTCGCAGATAGAGCATTTAAATGCTAATCAATATCTGCAGGAGGAGAAATGTACAAACTATTTGCAAATATGTCAGCTTAATAATACTCTACGTCAATGTTGTGGAAAAACATAATTACAAAACAATGATGGCAGCTTTACACAATCCGGAAAAATTGGTATTGTGTCACTTGTCTTGTTGCTCCCAAGTGGTTAAAATAGCAATGAGGTTATCCACCAATGGTTAAAACACTCGCCATACTTGTTTTATTGTTAAAGTGGTGTAAACTATTGTTTTACGCCACTTTCAGGCACATTCAGACATGTGGTATCACAAATATCCGCGCGATTATGCCATTTGTTAGAACGGCAATAACATGTGGACGTGCGGTGACATTATTCATGACTGAATGTGTTTCATATTGTCTCTGTAACATTAGTGCCTCGTTCATCTGAGGGCTCGACGTTAAGCGGGCAGCAGATGAAAGGCCGCGCTGAAGCCCAGCAGGTTTCCCTCTCCATGGCCTCGTGTTGCCAGTCAGCTCGTAACACTCCGCGCTTCATGCCAAGACAAATGAATTACGGAGGTAATCCTAGAACAAGGGGATTTGGAGATTATCCCCACATATTATGTTGCGTGTTTGAAACAGTGCTTTTTAAAAAAGCAGAGCGAGAGCCAGGACCTCTGCTGCTGTGACCATAAATGGAGACGAGGAGCGCTGCGGATGACTGATAGAGACTGGAATGCGCCACAGGTATAATAAAAGTTGGTACCTTTTAATAACAGAAATCTTGGTTTTCAGACAAAATAACAAAAAATACAGAGAACAAAATTGTCTCAACACTCAGAAATTACAAGAATACATGAGATGCAACGCACGTCTCACAATTAAGCAGCCAGACATTAAGATCACTTGACAACCTGAGGCACACAAGAGGGGGTTGGTTTTCATGCCACATTTACAGAACGTTTATACACTTAAAATACCGTACAACACCATCCACCATTCAGCAGAGAGGAGGGGGAACAGTGGACTGAAGGATCAGCAACTAAACCAGTGCAATGATATTTTGCCTCTCATTTAGAAACACCACATTTGAAGCGGAGCTCCTCACTCAACCACCTCGTGGCTGAAAGAAGAAGAAAACGTAATGAAAGAAGAAGTAAACATAGAAGAAAATGGCCCTGATCCAGAAATGTCACATCATTCATCATCATTTTGAACTGATTTTTAAACATAAGAAAGCGAAGTGAAAGTGAAGTGAAAACTTTTTTGAAATTTTGTGAAATGAGAGCCCACTGTAATAGAACAGGGATGCGGCATGTGTGACAACATAAATTGTTTTTTAGAGAGATAGAGAAGGTTTTCCGGTGTTAAAAGCATCAGGAGGCCGGCTGGAAATTAGCTTCATTGTCTTATTGGTGGGAGAATTCCTTTCAGACTTGTTGCTCTGATGTCCACCGCAGAACAAAACAAAAACAGGTAACAAAGGCCAGATAAACCTGTTGTGAATGTACACAACTGTTGTTTGCCTACTATCAAATGAAAGTACTTAAAAAGACCTACAAATTTGGGGAGAGTGATAATGTGCTAGTGCGGTGATCCCCAACCACCCGGCAGCGGACCGGTACCGGTCCGTGGGCCATTTGGTACCGGCCCGCACCACAGAAAGACTATTTTTTTTTGTTTTGAAATTTTTTGAAAATTAACCGGATTCTCTCCTAATTATGTGCACTCGTCCCTCTTGACATATTTCCCAAGTGTCACCGAGCGTTTTTCTTCACGTTTACAATTGTCCTCTTAACGTGCGGTTGGGGACCACTGTGCTAGTTGTTACATGTAAGGCATTCATAGTCTCCATCCTGCAGAATATGGCTGGATGTTGCAGGACAGCTTCGCTGCCATCTTCCTCAGCGTGACGTCACTTTTCACAAACTAATCCCTCTCCTCTGATGGGGCACTAACATGGGTGTCTCATTTCACAAAATGTTTTCCGGTACTACCACACTAGAGTCAGTTATTGCAGAGCACTGCTGAACTTGAGGTAGTTACTCATCGCCTTTGCAGCTCTGTTCCAATAGAGTCAAATCAAAAGTATTAGGGTTTGTTGGCAAATTGGCAACAGCTGAAATAAAAAGCAAATCTACACTGGGGACATCTGTCGTCCTGAGAGAAGTACTGGCAAAACACACCTAAGCTGCGTGGTTAATGATTTATGAGTTACTGACTCAAAAAGCGCAGGACAGGCCTCCTAACGTCTTTAAAGTGAATGGGCACAGTGATTTAAATCAATATATTGGTGACATCATAGCCATTATTGCGTCGCATTGAAGGGATAGTAAATCCTTAAGGTTTATATATGGCTTATTACACTGCAGTATTATATACTAAGTGGTAGGTGTCTTTACAACAAAGACAAAACAACGTGATTTACACCTTCAAGCAGGTCTCGCAATGTTAAACTAATTTGGACCATTTTGACGGGATGCCAAAGGTGATGGAAGGCTTGCAAAAGTGCTCAATAACAAGACACTAGAAATGACTGCGGATCAAAATTTTGCCTCTTTCAAACCATCCCCACGACAATAAAGGAAAATATCACTAGCACAGACTTCCTGATTGTGCAAGATGACCAATCTCTAAACCCAAACCCCTGAACAGCGTTTGTCTAATGTTGGCAACCGTAACCAGGCGGGGCGGCACTGCCAAAGACGCACAAAATGCACAATGTTCCCTTGCCCCCCGGGTGAAGCTAATTCTGCATGCTACATGAAGTGAAGGCTAACATTAGCGTCTGTCCTACTTTATATTAGATAGGGGGAATAAACCCTGCCAACACAGGCATATAGCATTGTATATGCGAAAGCCATCTTAAAGGCTTTAACATTTAGAATTTTTGGCACAATATCAAGTATGGAGCCATCAGGTGCATATTGAACATCATTGAATGGTGAACGGTTTTGGACAAGAGAGTAAACTTCGAATTGGCGAACGCTACGAGCCAGTGGACAACAACAGAGCGAACAGCGTTGAGACACGCTCACGTGTATGAAGTGTAGTTATTGCACCTTTGAGATAAGGCATTGACCTTGATTGGTTAAGATTAAGATTTGTCGCCGGGCAGCGAGTCTTGCGCGATTTTCCAGACCTAGCAGCAACAGTAACTAAAAAGGCGGGACTTAGCAAACCAATCATTAGCGTAACAACTGTAATTTGTGGCTCCACCCACTAATGAAAAAATAACATTATTTCCCCTCCTTTTGATATGATTGCTTGATACGTTTTTTAGTTAAGCACACCGTCGTGTGTATTTTGCGCACATAGTCAGTCACACATAATAGCACATATTTATTTAACAAATAATATTTAATATATTTATCTTTGCACCAGTGAGACTAGCAAAGTATCAAATGAAAGCATGGTAAAAAAAAGGGCCTCGCTCAAAGACAGAAGCTTCATAGTTTAAAATTAAATTATCTTGTCTTATGATCAACGTAATTATTGCAAATAATGTGCAGTTCTTTTTTGTGGTAGAATCATTATTAATCATACATTTACAACTTCAACGTCACACACATGTGCACCCTTTCACAACACTTTTATATTTATACAGCTTCATGCACTTGAATGAGATTTACCTAAAAATGGGGGGAATTATTATTAAAACCATCAACCTTATTATCAGTAATCATACACTTCTCACACATGTCCAAATAAACAATTTGGACAAAAATAGGAGGAAATTTGTATTATAACAATTATAATGTTTTTACTCCTTTTTACTACTTCTTTCTGAATGAAAAACGTGATAGACGTATTCAGTTTGCAGCACAGATAACTATAGAGCCTTTCTGCCAATCTGATGAGATTACACATGTTATCTGAATGAAACGACAATTATACCGTCCATCTCTTTTTTTTTAAGAGAGAAAATCTTGTTGACAATTTTACCGTCTTTTTAATTATTTCCTTTAAATTCCAATTTTCCTTTAAAAGACCTTAATTCAGTGCTAATTTTAGGGAAAATGTTGACAGTGTTCATACTTTGTACATGGTCAAATAAAGCCACAGGTAGCTTAAAATTCTCTCCCATCAAATACATAAAGTCAACATAGTTTATATTTTATATTTATATTCTTGGGAAATTATTAAGAAACCGCAGCACCCATAAAATAGTGTAACCATTGCTTACAGATGTCTTTGTATAACAGATGAGTTCACAGCCTTAGAAAATAACAACTGTACGTGTGACATTCACTTAACATTTACATGCAATTCAAAAGCGTGATGAAAGAGGAAGTTTTGGCACCAACCAATGCAGATGGCCAAGAACAAAAAAACAAAACAATGATGATAATCTCTATAAAGGAGAATAAAGATGTGATGTGACACGAGCAAATCTCCTTTCCATCTCAGTAGAAATTCAAGCATGTTAAAAGTCCCACGATACATCCTCACTGTTCACCTTTACACACACAGCAGTAGTCTTTTGGATACAAGTTCCCCACAGAAAGCCAACCGTGAACACTAAGAAGAACTACAGGGGAAGATCTGAGCCGTGATGGAAGACAATGGCTGTAAGCCAGTACAGCGCCTGCACCTTGTGCACTTTGTGAAATCACAAGCTCAAAGGTTGCTTCGTTGTGTGATTCTTTTCTTCACCCACTGCAGCGGCAAGAGGGGGGGGGCTGTTGTGTTTTTATCAAAAAGCACTTTGGTAGTGTTGGTTAGAGGATTCGCTGTGTGAGCCAATATGGGTGATATTCACATGGACATCTGAGAAATGCGGCTGTTTAAAATCGCTGGTGAACCTTGAGGATTCAGTACATTATTCATGAGCAGACTGGAACAGCTTTAAATAAGAATATTGCCTTAGACATCTTCAAACAGTAAGGATGCTGTGGGTCAATTGATTTCATCAATACATAATTGTATTAATATATATGTACATATATTTTAAATTAATAAGAACCAAATAAATAAAATAAAAAACAGTTTCACAAGTTGACAAACAGAATGCAGAACGACAACCATATACAAAGATGATTACTTATTAAAATAATCTATCACTAGAAAGGCCAAATTCTAGAGGCAATTCAAATGTTTCTATCGATGCTGTAAATTTTTGTTTTAACATTAAACTCACAAAAATAAAACAACGAGATTCTTGAAAACAATCAATGCCTACAACCGGTCCTGACTGGAAGGAACAGCAAAGATAAAACACACACATTCATCAATCTGAGTAAAAGTTGTATTTTGGGGATGGACCTCCCGGCTGTCAGGAGGACAAACAAGTCCATTTAAAGTTTGACATCCACGGCGTAGCTCTCATCTATTGGCCTTTCTAGTGATAGATCAATCATTGATCTGACGGGAGAGCGTTGCACCAGGTGTTAAAATTCACAAACGGTGAGACGGAAAAGGAAGGAGCAGGAAGGGCTCTGAGGAGGGAGGGAGACTCCACAACAGATCAACCGGTCAGGTTTTTTTTCTTCTTTCAAACCTGACAACGGCGGGAAGGAGGAAGCCCCCCGGGAGGCCTTTAGTCGGAGAAGAGGCTGGCGAAGGACTGTCGGAGGCTGCGGATGGTCTCGGCTTTGGCCTCATCGTCGGTCACGCTTCCTCGCAACGTCTCTGTGAAGGTGTTGGTCAGCGACTGGGACTTGCTGCGCAGTAAAGAGAACACAATAAACATTCAGCACTCATTAATGTTGGTTTCACAGTGCCGTGCTTTTCAGCGCGGACGCACTTCAGCTGAGGCGACGGTTTAGGAGCGCCGGGCCCGGCGGCGGGGGGGAGCGGACCGGGCTGGAAGGCCTGGCTGGGTGAGGTGGAGGCGGATCGGGCTCGCTGAGGGGAACCCTGGGCCGACTGAGATGGAGAGGCGGAGGCGGAGTGGTGTCCCCCTGCTGTCGGTACACACAAATTACATGTGTGTGTGTCAGGCACTGCTGCCGCGAGCACTTCGTCGCAGTAATACACAAGCGACGACAACAACGACAAAGAAGTGTCTCCTACCTCGCCTGGGTTGTGCGGTCTGTGGATGGAGAATGATACAGCGATATCAGAGCAGGGGATGAGATTTTGAATGTTTATGCATGAACCAGCTAATGGTACACCACCTGAACATAACTGTGCACACAGACATATTAAAGTTCTGCTTCACAGATGTTGTTGAGATTCAAGTGGAACATAAGAAGGCTGAGTAACAGCAGCAGATACCTCAGCAGAAGTAGCTGTAATAGTGGTTACCGTATAGAAGCTGCTTACATATAGATAAACACATATTAGACATAATCAGACGTGTTTATTTTGTATTGTAATATATTGCATTCATTTTCATCGTAGTGTAAACTGACCCCAGGTGACCAAGGACCTCAGTGGCCTCAATGGTAGCAATGCAGAATGTAAATAGGTGGCAGGTGGCAGTTAAGCTGGAAGTAGGGCTTGTATGCAGAGGGTTAGGAAAAAGGGGGATTCTTTCCTTTAGCTGAAAGCAGGTTATTCTATATGCATATAAAAGATCACCTGTCAGATATAATGTACCTTGACAGAGGAGGGCTGAGGTGTGGACACTCCCAGAAGCACCTGGGTCATCTTATTGATGACCAGCTCTGTGATCAGCTGCTTATCCTCCTGCACGTGCTCACCGATCAGTGGCATGGAGCTGTCCATCACCTACAGAGACAGAAAAAGAGCCAACCACGGTGTTCGGGTGGTTTCAGCATGGCACTGAAGTGTTATTGCACTAGATGGCAGTGTTACCCTCTTATTTTGAACATCGTTTGTCATTATTGAGTCCAGACAATATAAGCCATGCAACACTCTGCTGGTCGTTAATATAATTTGTTGCTGCATGCACTGAGCCTGACTTTGACTTTTCATTTTTTTTGTCTCCGTGCTCTACCCTATTCCTCAGAAAGACACTTGTCCTGGATCAGTCCTGCTAAATCATCTGATAATAAATATCATGACCCAAAGTATAAAGAGGGTAGCAGGGTAGTTTGTATAGATGGATGTAAACTAAAAAATAACATTTGAACTGAAAAAAATCTATCTATCTTTCCATATGCCACTGTCCAATGGGACGAAGGAGGAACGACCAGCGAGCAGCAGATAAGAAAGTGACTCCATTCGTAAATATTACGTCGCCTGGCGTATGACTTGGATGCGCACAGACCACATCCAACGGCGTTCCCAAATAATTAGCCTCAAAGAAAAAAAAAGTCCCACATGTTGAGCTCACATGCAAACACACGTGCCACAGAGCACAGGAGCTTTCAGAGACCAAAACAAATGAGCAGCAGAGGGCTGTGGCTTCTGGCACTGATGGCTCAGATGTGGACGCCTGGTGTGGTGGATGACGCCGCTTCACTGCCCCCTCCCCTCTCGCCCCATGCACGATGCACGATGCTGCTGATCCTCCCGCGCGTTGCGGGCCAAACAAACACTGCAACACTGCGCCCGGTCGCCCCCCCTTAAAGGCCTCAACCTTTTCTCCGGTTGACAATGAGGGACACGCACTTAATTCGAAAGGCTCAATTTGTACCTCAGGAGCAATTCCAGCCTCATTTGTAAACATAAAACCCCACATTTCACGCGACGTGGTGTTTTGTTTGATTGGAATTGCTTGACCGTTGATGGTTTAGGACTCGAGCGATGTAAGCGAAGACTGGACCTGCAGAACCAGAGACCGGGTCCGACAGGACAGAATTTGTCTCGCCAAGTCGTGGTTTTGAAAAAGGCCCATGGCTCTTTCCAAATGGTCACTTTCTAATATCCTGTGCCAAAAAATACTTGACATGACTGTGCTCTAATAAAACATCACGTTCTACCAGATCTTATTACAGTATTATGAAGTAAAGAGATGCTTTAACTTCCATCAAAGCAGTAAAACAGCAGTATAAAACTATTAGAAGTTAAATTCCTGCATTCATAATTTTGAACGGAATCGCGAGAAGCAAAATGTCCTTATAAGGTGGGAAAATGGTCCAAATTTAAATAATCTTTTAGTAGTTTGTCCTGTGTTTTGTATTTTAATCTTCTTTAAACTAACAAGCAACTATATCCCTGTAGAAGACTAAAAAGCACAATAATGCGGGTGTTGCTAGTTGTGGACAAATTTGAATTGTTGACCTGATCTAAGACGGAATGCTGAAAGTGATAACAATACATCTCATTATTATGTTGCATCATGTCACGTCCGTTCTCTTTTGTCATTTTGTCATGTTGTGTAATTACCATCATGTCCTTTTGACACAATGCTGTGTCACGTTGTCATGGGATACCCTGTCCTGTCACAGCCTCCTCAGTCGTCTGCACGCGTTTACAGTGAATGGAAACAAAGCCGGAGTTTGCTCAGTGTTCATACCGGCTGTCGTAAACTGTTAATGAAGTGCCTCTGAGCAGCTCATTACTTTTCATTAGGGAGAGGTGTCAAGGCTGATGTCTTTGTCTGGGACAAAAAACAGATTCCCACTGTGATGATCCGGCAGCTCTTCCCTGTCGCGGTTAATTAAATTCTATCATGCTGAAGGGTTGGAGGCAGACAGCAAGATAGAACAGAGGAGGAGGATGAGGAGGATGAGGAGGAGGAAGGGTTGCGCGTTGGAGAGAACATTGTTACTCGACTATGTCATCAGTTCCTCTGTCTAGCTATAAGGGTACACATCTCTGGGGGGCTGTGAGATGTTCTGGTATCGAATAAGAAATTTAGGCCTACTTTCTCAATGCTGGTGCCCAAGTGTGATGTCACGGTCCCGAGCCAAATATGGGTACATCCGACATCCGTGATCGGAGGACATATAAGAGGCCACGGTGGAAAAAACAAAGCTGACTACAGGACTATTTCTCTTCCATCCTGGCTATAATCCCTCTTGAGGGATCAATAAAGTATCAATCTATCTATCTATCTATCTACAGGAAAATGCCCCTCCTTGGATCCTCCTACTCAGTCATTACCGTGCAATCTAACGATTCATTAACAGTTGTTGTGCCGATAATGTGGTAGTAATATACTAGTGATAGCAGAATGAGAGGTCAGTCCGTTGGAGAGAAAGTCTGATTAGAGCAGCTTTAACAATGTGTGAGGAGGAGGCCTCAGTTGGAAGGGATCTCCGTCCCAGGCAGCGTTACCGCCATGCTCATCCCATCGGGGGGACAAAACAACTAAAGAGAAGGAAAATCTCCATCAAATTGTCTGTGGCAGGTCAACCAACAGTCACTTTATCTGTGTACAAGCCCGAAAGTGCTTGAGGGAGACCAAACTTTGCCAGCGGAAACCAAAATAAACAGGCAGCTTTGGTAGACGCTGTGAGTCACCAGCTGACTCCCGATGTTTTTTGTTCTCCTGCCTGTGTTTGGTCTACCTAATCATTTTCTCAAGGGTTGGAAGATCATGTGCCCTCAAGTCTGGCTACACCCCTCCCTGCTGGCTATTACCGTAGGAATATTATCAGCCGGGAAGAAGCCTGAACCCGCTGATGCTACTAACAACTGGTCCGCTGAAAAGAAATTAGAATCACACCATAGACCTTAGTGTTCCCTGAATACACTTACGGTGCAAATATGATGTGTTTCTGATAGAAATTTCCATCGAGCACGCTCAAATTCAAGTAGAGGACTGTCGCGAAAACAAACTGACCTCGATGATATAGTCGTTGCCGTCTTTTCCGTGGACGGCCTTCACCGCACAGATGTCTAGGCCACCAAACATCTCTGCGCAGGAGTCCACCCACAGCCGATATCTGGAACACAGTGACACCCTTGACTGTTAAACCCAGTATTGAAGAGCCGATAGTTCTGGACATGTCATGGGGTTGGACAATTACAAATAACCTTCAACTAGAAACCTCTCAAACTAGACTTATAAGCAATCAAGTTATCTGTGTGAAACCAAAATATCATTTTATTATTTCATTATTTTGAAATCGTCCTAATTAGTGGAAGAACTCTTCACTTTTTGGGGAGTCGAAGTGACCTTTAACCACCCGATAACTTCGGTACAAACCTTCAAAAAGGAGGTTGTGCGAAGGAATGTGAAAGTAATAAATGGGAGATTTAGCAACCTCCAGTGTGTAAAAGAGATAAAAGATAGTTGTGGCCAGAGTGTCTCAGATCTCACCTGTCTGTCATTGCGATCTGTTCCAACATGGCAGAGCCTGTGTTTGCCTTCCAGTTCCCGGAGATGGACGTTCTCCTGCAAATCAAGGAGGAACACGGAGTAATTAATCAGCCTGCCTGCGGCTAGAAAGCTCCACCATGACTTGGTCACTTACAACCCTTGGAAGTGGGGCTGAATAGAAAAGCCCACGTCGGTCCAGATGTGACGGTGATCTCCATCCACACCGACAGTATGTTTGTGTCTTTGTGAACATTTAAAGACCTGCTTTCATGGCGAGGCCAAGGGGAAAGCCAGATGAGATAAGGCTTGGCCACGCCGCTGCTCGGCATTTGGTCAAGTGATTGTTTAGATACGGAGACTTGTTGACTCATACTTGGTTGCAACACGCTTGGCTAAATTTAAAGGAGGTCTCTTACGTCCAAATGGGTGTGGGAGTTTTAAAGGGTGGAATGGGTGAGTGCAGAGAGAGCTGAATCACAAGAAGAACGGCTCATTTGCTCTCCTTAATGTAAAAAGGTTTCAGAGGTATACAATGCAGTCAGAAGAAATTGAAATCCTTAAACAGATGAACCTAAAACCTTATTTTTTGTATGATAGGTCAAAGGTGATTATTTGATTATATTTGATCCCAATATAATTTGACAAAATAAATAAGCTTGGTCAGCCATTGCGGATCTAATTTTAGTTCAAAATAAAATTAAATAAATTATTTAGTTGAAGCTACTTGTACAAGTGACTGAGGAGATAAATTGATTTGTTTGTCTGGAGCTATTGTAGAACTTTTGGCCAGTTATTCTCTCCTGCATTGCACATTTCATTACTTTTAAAAGGTCTATAAATTACACCTCACAAATATATTGTCATTGTCTTATTCGACTCAACTATTTGAAATAGATGTGATGTGCCAGTGATCGTAAATGTATTCATATCACCGAATTATATCACCATCACTTCAAGTGCTGTTTCCACTGGCACGAGAAGAAGACGGACTTTGTGATGTGACGTTGGCTAAATCTGAAGACATTAGCTTAAATGCCTTCGGTGGGACACACACAGGGTCAAAGTTGGTGGCCCCCACTGTTAGAGTGAAACCTCTTACATGTACGCCTTGTAGTTGTTGCCGATCTTCTGGATGCGGATATCGTACTTGGACCGGACGTAGGGCTCGGTGGTGGCGTAGGTCCCAGCCAGAGCCACCACGCTAGTGATATCCTGGAAGTCTTGTTGGTTTTCTACTTTGATCTGTGGGAGAGACGCATCTCGTTAGTGAAAGGCTAATTAAAACGCGTGCGGCATGAACCTGCCCGGTGGCTGCTTGGAATCCCACAGGAATGTCACACTTGTACACTGGCGGGATAATGAAGGGTCCCTGGATGGAAACATTGACAGTGCTGGCTTTGATCTACGTCACCTCACCCCCATTAAGTACTTGGACTGCACCCCGAACAGCTACACTGAGGGGAAGCAACGTAATGGCAATCCAGCAACACAAAACACGGCTCACGACTCAGAGGTTTTCCTCAGTGTAACTATTGAGTTATATATGAGGCTACCCAGCACGAGGGAAACAGACAAGAGGAGCTCTCCTCGGCCTTCTGTGGAGATTACGTTGGATTTGGATCTGTGGATGATGTGCCCGTAAATGGTGTATTTTTCAACAATGCTGGCACACGGTTTGTGAGGTGTATTCCGTCACGTCATGGGAAACGGGGCATCGTGGAGGACAAACTCATTAAACGCCTTTGATGTATGGCAACCTGTCACAACCTGGTGGCTAAGATGCCAAATGATTCAGTCCAGAGCTTCCACTCACTCGTCACCATTCCATACTGGTGGCATCCCAGTTCCATAGCGGGAAAGTGCTGGGAATGGATCGTGAATAAAGGCAGGAAGGACTTGTTTCTCCCCCAATTCGTGGGTGTAAAGGTCATCAACTTACTCTGAATGGTAGAGAAATATGATTGTTAGTTGACTGTGGATCTAAACTTGGCTTCAAAACCTTTGAAGAGGTGTACAGGCTGCAATGGTTTTGCCTCATCTGATAATATACACAAAGTTTGATCAATGACATCTCGTAAAAAATAGCTTGCACGTCAAAGGTGCGAAGTTTCCCTGTTACATTATCATAGCAGAAAGTTGTGCCATAGATGATAGAAAACCTGTTCAGGGTCAAACTGTTGCTGTGTCAGGATTCCACCCTCATCCCGTTCAACATCGCCTCCCACTCAATTCCATTCTCCTCCCTCTCATTCAATCACCCGGTCACCTGACTACTAATCACCTTCACCTGAGCCTAATCACCAGCACTCCTTTATAACCCAACATGCATCACTCACCCGTTGTCTGATCTCGTCATTCCATGACTACAGACTCTTCGAGCTCACTTCCGTGTCTTCCCAGATACCCTCCTGAGCTTCCTGAAACTCCATGCGTCATCATCAGCTGTTCACCACCTCCATCGGCGTCTTCATCCGTCGCAGAGCAAGCAGGACTCCTCGCCTTTCAGCTAAGATTCTCCATTCACCCCGTGTCTTACAACCTACTTTCCTCTCGACGTCTGCAACAATAAAGCTGCATTTGAAACTCACCCCTCTGTTCCGTGTTTCAATACCTGACAGAAGATCAGACCACAATATGCAACGCTCTACGGATGCACGAGAGGATCCACCGCTACCAATTCCCCCGGCTTCAGCTCCTCTGGCAGCGGAGTCCCTCCCGCGTACACCCGCAGCTTTGTTCTCTGCCTCTTCGAGTCCCATGGCCCGGCCCGCGCCCTACTCCGGTGAGGCGGAGGATTGCAGTGGGTTTCTCTTACAAACATCTCTATACTTCACCATGAATGAACATCAATTCAGTGGCGATCCTGCTCGGGTGGCCTTCCTCATATCACTGTTGTCCGGCCCCGCTCTTCAATGGGCTCAAGCCTTGTGGCAATCCGATTCTCCGGTAATTAAATCTCTCCCTGATTTTCTCCGTCACTTTAAAGAGGTGTTTGGCCAAACAGTGGCTTCATTATCTGTTCACGATCAATTGTTCCAACTTCAACAAGGGAATTCTTCCGTGAACGCCTACGCTCTTCGCTTCCGCACCCTCGCCGCAGCTAGTGGATGGAACGAGCCCGCGTTAATCACCGCATTCCGCCAGGGGTTAAACCCGACGGTTCGTCAGCTGATTGTGGTGTATGATGATGTCATGGGCATCGAAAATCTCATCCAGAAAACCATTCGAGTTGCACAACTACTCACTGCTTGCGATCGGCCCACACACATGAGACCTTCCCCGCTGCCGGCCACAGACTCCTCCCCGGCCTCTCCTCCGGCTCCAATTCCTATGGAAGTCGACGCCTCTCATCTCTCCCCTTCTGAGCGCCTTCGACGAATGCAACAACATCTATGTCTATACTGTGCTTCTGACCAGCATATGCTCAGCAACTGCCCCGTTCGACCTCCGCGCCTAGCAGTGAGTTCAATTACTGTAGCCCCTCCAGTAGAACATCTAGTGAAAACACGAGTACATCTCCTAACCCATAAACTGTGTTTTCCAGCGCAAGCCCTCATCGATTCAGGCTCCGCGGGGAACTTCATCTCCTTCACCTGCCTTCAGAAGATGAATCTCAGCAGAAAACGACTAGATCACGATCTCTCTATTAACACCATCCAAGGCAAACCGCTAGGCCGAGGTCGTATCCGTTACTGCTCCCCCGTAATCACTCTTCAACTAGGATGTCTGCATTCCGAGAAAATTTCCTTTATGGTGCTGGAGGAGTCTACCGCTGAACTCATCCTGGGACGACCCTGGTTGATCCAACATCAACCCGTACTCTGCTGGAAAACCGGCGAAATCCTCCGATGGGGTAATGACTGTCACCACTCCTGTTTGAAGTCTGTTAAGAAAATCTCTTCTTCCTCTTCCTCGCCAGACGACTCCGAGGCCGCGGTTCCTGTGTTATCTGCAGTTGAAACCGGCTCCCAGTCCCACGTCCAATGTGAAATTCCAGTGGAGTACCGGACGTTCCAGGACGTCTTCAGTAAAGCACTGGCAACCAAGTTACCACCTCATCGGCCAGGGGACTGTGCAATTGACCTGCTACCCGGAGCTACACTTCCTAAGGGCCGAATATATCCTTTGTCCATCCCGGAACAAAGGGCCATGGAGGAGTATGTGGCAGAGGCATTACAGCAAGAGTTCATACGTCCATCCATCTCCCCGGCCGCCTCAAGCTTTTTCTTCGTGGCTAAGAAGGACGGGGGCTTGCGGCCCTGCATTGACTATCGTCACCTGAATTCACAAACCATCAAATTCCGCTATCCCCTTCCTCTGGTCCCTGCCGCTCTGGAACAGCTACGTGGCGCCCGCCTCTTTTCCAAGCTAGACTTGAGAAGTGCCTACAATCTGATACGAATCCGTCATGGCGATGAATGGAAGACTGCCTTCGTGACCCCCTCAGGCCACTACGAGTATCAGGTAATGCCGTTCGGCTTATCCAACGCTCCTGCTGTCTTCCAGAGCTACATGAACGAAGTTCTCCGGCCCTTCCTCAACCGGTTTGTCATTGTGTACATCGACGACATACTAATCTATTCTTCTTCCAGATCTGAGCATCATAATCATGTCCTTCAAGTACTACAAAAGCTACGAGAACACCAACTATACCTCAAATTGGAGAAGTGCGAGTTCCACACTTCAACCGTCCAGTTCCTGGGATACATCATCAGCCAAGAGGGAATCCAAATGGACCCGAGGAAGGTAGACGCCATTCAGGACTGGCCCATGCCAGCCACCATTAAAGAACTCCAGCGCTTCCTAGGATTTGCAAATTTCTACAGACGTTTCATCCAAAACTACAGTCACCTCAGCTCTCCCCTCACATCTGCTCTGAAGGGCCGGCCCAAGTCCCTGTCCTTGACACCCGCAGCCATGGAAGCATTCCAACAACTAAAGGACTCTTTCTCCTCTGCACCTGTTTTAGCTCATCCCAACCCAGAACTTCCGTTCATCGTGGAAGTTGATGCTTCATCTACTGGTGTAGGAGCAGTACTGTCTCAGCGGCAGGGCGAACCCCCCATACTCCATCCATGCGCCTTCTTCTCCAGGAAACTTGCCCCGGCGGAGCAGAATTATGATATTGGAAACCGTGAGCTACTCGCCATCAAGCTAGCCCTTGAGGAATGGAGACACTGGCTGGAGGGAGCTAATCACCAGTTTGAGGTAATTACTGACCACAGAAACCTTGAATACCTTCGTGAAACTAAAAGACTGAATCCAAGACAAGCCCGCTGGGCTCTCTTCTTCACCCGCTTCGACTTCATGGTATCATATCGCCCTGGAAGTAAGAATTGCAGGGCAGATGCCCTCTCCCGAATCCATCATGCTTCCTCGGACGAGGCCGAACCGGTTCCTATCCTCCCTCCAGCTCTCTTCATTAGTCCGATCATCTGGGACCTTGACGACCAGATCAATCAGGAAAACCTTCTCCATCCTGCTCCGCTGGGAGGGCCAGACGGGAGCAAATTCGTCCCTGAACACCTGAGAACCCCCCTTCTGGACTCGGCCCACTCTGTTCCGGGCACTGGACATCCGGGTAGCAAGCGGACCCTCTCACTCCTCCGTCAACGGTACTGGTGGCCCACCATCTCGGAGGACGTCGCAAGGTTCGTCAAAGGATGTTCAGTCTGTGCCATCGTCAATACCCCGAGGAGACTGCCTGAGGGAAAATTATTGCCTCTACCGATTCCGCGTCGTCCATGGTCCCACATCGGAATCGACTTCATGACCGACCTTCCTCCTTCTGATGGTTTCACGTGTGTACTAGTAGTGGTGGATCGTTTCTCAAAGGGCTGCAAGTTAATCCCGCTAGCTGGCCTCCCTACTGCACTCGTGACCGCAGAAGCCCTCTTCCATAATGTCTTCCGGAACTTCGGAATTCCAGAAGACATAGTCTCGGACAGGGGACCCCAGTTCATCTCCAGAGTCTGGCGTGCCTTCTTCCGGCTCCTCGGGGTAACTGTCAGCCTTTCATCAGGATACCATCCACAGACTAATGGCCAAACTGAACGCAAGATCCAAGAGATTGGTCGATATCTGCGGACCTACTGCCACCAGTACCAGGACAGCTGGAACCAATACCTCCCCTGGGCGGAATATGCCCAAAATTCCCTGCGACAGTCCACCACCGGGCTCACCCCATTTCAATGCATACTAGGATACCAGCCGCCTCTCTTCCCCTGGTCGGGTGAGCCCTCGGAGGTTCCAGCTGTCGACTTCTGGTTCCATCAGAGCGAGGGGGTATGGGACTCTGCTCACGTTCAACTCCAACAGGCAGTCAGAAGGCACAAAACACAAGCTGACCGTCGAAGACTAAAAACTCCTATTTATCAACCAGGACAGAAGGTTTGGCTCTCTACTAGAAATATTCGACTCAGACTGCCCTGTCGTAAGCTGAATCCTCGGTTCATTGGACCATTCCCCATCGAGAGGCAGTTGAACGAAGTCACCTACAGACTCAAGCTACCCCGACAGTATCGTATATCTCCCTCATTTCATGTTTCGCTGTTAAAACCCTTCATTGAACCGGTCTCCCCTTGTCCCTCAGATGACCCCTCGGTGGATGTACCTCCTCCTCCGGTGCCTGTGGAGGATGAACCCATCTATGGGATCCGGACCATCTTGGACTCTCGGCGGCGAGGTCCCCGACTGGAGTACCTCATCGACTGGGAGGATTACGGACCTGAGGAACGATGCTGGGTACTTCGTGATGACGTCCTAGATCCGACGCTCCTCTCTCTGTTTCACGAGGAACATCCGGATCGTCCTGCACCCAGAGGTCGGGGTAGACCTCGTCGCCGACAACATCCTTCGCAGGCGTCAAGAGCCGCCTCGGGAGGAGGGGGTACTGTCAGGATTCCACCCTCATCCCGTTCAACATCGCCTCCCACTCAATTCCATTCTCCTCCCTCTCATTCAATCACCCGGTCACCTGACTACTAATCACCTTCACCTGAGCCTAATCACCAGCACTCCTTTATAACCCAACATGCATCACTCACCCGTTGTCTGATCTCGTCATTCCATGACTACAGACTCTTCGAGCTCACTTCCGTGTCTTCCCAGATACCCTCCTGAGCTTCCTGAAACTCCATGCGTCATCATCAGCTGTTCACCACCTCCATCGGCGTCTTCATCCGTCGCAGAGCAAGCAGGACTCCTCGCCTTTCAGCTAAGATTCTCCATTCACCCCGTGTCTTACAACCTACTTTCCTCTCGACGTCTGCAACAATAAAGCTGCATTTGAAACTCACCCCTCTGTTCCGTGTTTCAATACCTGACATGCTGTCATAAAAATCAATGTGCAGTATCGAATAGAAAGCACAGGTTAGAATTTGTGAGGCCCCATGAAACTTTGTAATGCTGAGTTTTAATTGTTTAAACTTTATGACCTTTCACACTTTCAAAAGATATAAAATAAATGTCCGGTTGGAACAAAGAAATCCCAAAGAGCCTTTAAAGGGGGTGCTACCCCCACCAAATGCTGAACAAGAGAAGACGGTGGGAGAACCATTAAAAACAAAAAAACAGAGAGAGCAGCGATGTTACTGAAACAATAAAAGTAGCTTTAAAGGTTAAAAAGGAGAGGGGGCAACTTATGATAGTTTATGAGCTCCAATAAAAATACTGTCACTTTGATGGGTGATAAAAAGAAAAACGGTTGGAAGCCACATTAAAATCTGTTATACCGCAACTAAACCCATTAGTCTCTCAAATGAGCTCAGAAGGAAGACCAACTGAAAAGTTGGAAAGGACTTGTACCGTGTACATAGTTCTCATCTACTGTAGGAACCATTTGAAGCCGAAAGTACCGCAGAAACATAGCTCCCACTCCGGTGTGTTCAGCTCAGTAGTAAGTCCTAAATATAACTCGTGGTTTGCCGTCACAAGCATCAAAGCAGAGGGAACCACTGTCTGTATGCGCGAGCAGATGTCACAGCGAGATGGAATTATCAGGTTGTGACTGGTTGCAAAACAAGACAAGGAAGGTGACGTTACTTGTAGACTGGTTTTATTGGCCTGAGTGTTCATATTAGCCTACCTCAAAAGTAAATATATCAAGTAAATATGAACTGAGCTTGAATTTAGATATTTAACTGCAAAAGAGTCTTACTGGTAGGAGGTAATGATGTCACAATGATACTCACATGTGTGATGCACAGTATTTCAGTATGCTGAGGTGTTTTTTCTGCTTTGATGTTTTTAGGACAGCATACTGTTGTAACCCTGGCGCGAACCGCTTCAGTATATATTTATATTATATCACAAAAATAGCACAAAAACTGATGAAGGCAATAGAATAACAAAGCTAATATGCCACAGTAGAACGGGTTACACAGAACTATCCACCTAAAGTTTTCTCAAACTCGCTAACATTAGCCAACGTTAGCTAGTGGTCATACCAGACCGAGGCAAAGGCAAAGCTGAGTATATTCATTGAACTTCATTTCCGGACACATGAGTCCATATAAAAAGCAATACAAGAAGGTACTTTTGTTCCAATATGTCACGGTGTGGGTTTATTTCCTGTCTTATTTTATAGTTTTCTGCTTCTTGTCTCCCTGGGTAACTTCACTTCCTGCCTTGTCCTGTCATCCCCTGTGATTGTCTGATTGTTTCCACCTGAGTCCAATCACCTGCACCTCCCTAGTGTATTTAAGCCGTGTGTCTCTTGTCACTGGTCGCGTCATTGTCGATTGTTCTGGATGTTCTTGGCTCCTGTCTGTATTTTTGCCCCTTGGTCCTTTTGGAGTTTGTGACTATTAAAGTCTTTTTTTGGTTTGAAGTCTGCGCTTGAGTCCTGCCTTCCCCGCACCCTGACACAATATTTCACAAAACAAGACAAATACAGTATCACTTCATATTATCTTATAACAAAGCCAAACAAATTAATGAGAGTGACGCACAGTTCACAACGTGGCTCCACAGCTAGAAGCTGTTAGCTAGCGGCACGGCCAGCTCTGAGCCATAAGCGTGCAAGAATTACTCAATTCCTTCGAGGAAACAAACGGGAACGATGCGAGCAGAAAAAGGTAAAGCCAGAGAACGTGAAACGGAGAAGGACGGCGCCTGCTGGAAAAAGTCATGTCACACTGGTCAGTGTGCAGACTAAATGACACAGCGGCTCAATTACAGAGCCTGACTAGTTTAAAACTACGTAATGGGAGAAATGGGGTATAAAGCTTCCCTCTGCTACTGGTATGTCAATATGTTTGTCATATAAAGACTGAGTAGCCACATTTAATATGTGCAGCCTATTCAAATATTAAAGTACACACTGCTCTGATTCGGTTACGCCGCGTTGCTGACGGCAGCCTGAGGATGACAAACACATTGGTTTAGTTATGGACAGAGACGGACTGTTTCTAGAGTAAACTGCCTTAAAACCACAAGAACTTAAGAACATGAAAGAGAATAGTGCTTAAGTCATTGAATCTACTCAGTGATGCTCCTATAAAGCGATCTCTATTTAAAGCTCGCTAACATTAGACTCAGCAGACCATGTGAGGCTCGAGCAGTAAAAAAGCCTCGAATGTAGGGAATTGAGTGAGGGTGTGTTTTATTGCTTCAGAGCTTAACTTTCTGAGATACTTTTGCTTTAATCATGTTAATTGAGCAAAATAAAAAAAAGATATAAAATGATGCTGTAAAGACTTAAGCTACATATACCACCTTTGAATTAAAATGGATTATGATGTTATAAAGGCAGCATTTTGGGAAGTAGCTCTGTCTAATACAGCTCTTGTCTGTCAAAAGCAAACAAGGACCTAAATCCCAGTTCTCAGAGCTGTGTGAGGATGAGGGGGTTGAACGAGGGTTGAACGAGGTCCTGCCAAGATCCATTCGAGCCTTATGGGAAATTCTATAGCAAGTCGGGCCCCCGAACAGGAAACCAAGCCCTACCAGACAGACGAGGGGAAAAGACATTTAAGAATTGTCCCTCCCTGTGAATCCAAATGACTGGCGGGAAAGGGAGGGACAGAGAGGTTTGTGCTGGGGAGAATACGCATGTGAACTTTGTTATTGCTGCATCAAAAGCTTTACTCATTTTTGAAAACAATCGCTCCTCACTGTTAACTATTTAATAAACAGATGACGGACGTCATTTTAAAGGTTGTTCCCAGCAATCCTGTTCAAGCTTCTAAAATAGTTATTCGGGCAGAGCAAAAGCACCAGCGGCTTGTAGTCAGACCTTATCAGCTGTGTGCTCCTCTGCCTTTGTAACAATCAGATATCCAGTCGGAGAGCGTAAACCAGCTCTGCAGCCTGATTACAACTGGGATCGGGCCATCGTGATTTGAGGTTTTCCCCTCTCTTTGAAACGCAGACCAGTCAAAGCTGTTGTGATAATATCACATGTTTGTTCTGCTCGTCTGGAGCCTAGACGAGTTTGAGTGTGAGCCTGTAATCGGAGCGGATAAAGGCGGAGAACTGTGCTCGTCTGCAAAAGTCCTCTGTCTTTTAGGCTGTAAAGGAATAGTTAGACTTTTGGTAAAGACAACAGATTTATTCCACTTATACAGTTGTGGTCAAAAGTTGACATACACTTGTAACGAACATAATGTCATGGCTCTCTTGAGTTCCCCCGTTATTTCTACATGTCTGATATTTCTCTGATAGATGGAACAGATATTTCTTTGTCACAAAAACATTCATGAAGTTTGGTTCTTTATTTATGGGTTAACAGAAAAAGTGATCAAATCTGCTGGGTCACAAGTATACATACAGCAGTGCTAATATTTGGTTACATGTCCCTTGGCCATTTTCACTCCAATTAGGCGCTTTTGGTAGCCATCCACAAGCTTCTGGCAAGCTCCTCGTTGAATCTTTGACCACTCATCTTGACAGAAGTCGTGCAGTTCAGTTCAATTTGATGGCTTTCTGACATGGACTTGTTTCTTCAGCATTGTCCACATGTCTTCAATGGGATTTAAGTCAGGACTTTGGGAAGGCCATTCTAAAACCCTACTTGCTGGGCATTGTGGCCAAACAGCTTGATTTTTTTTTCGTCTGACCACAGAACTTTCCTCCAGTCGAGCCTTACGGTGCCGCTTTTGGAGCAAGGGCTTCCTTCTTGCACGGCAGCCTCTCAGTCCATGGAGATGCAAAACACGCTTGACTGTGGACACTGACACCTGTGTTCCAGCAGCTTCTACTTCTTGGCTGATCTTTTTGGAGCTTCTCGGTTGACTTTTCACCCTCCTGACCAATTTTCTATCAGCAGCAGGTGATAGCTTGCATTTTCTTCCTGATGGTGGCAGTGATAAACAGTGCCATGCACTTTATACTTACAGTTGTTTGCACTGTTGCTCTTGGGCAGCTGCTTTGAAATGGCACCAAGTGACTTTCCGGACTTGTTCAAGTCAATGATTCGCTTTTTCAGATCCATGCTTTGACTTTCCCATTGTAGCGTTTGTGGGCGTTTGTATCCAATGAGCCCTATTTTAATGGCCTCTGTCACGGTGTGGTTCACTTCATGTTATATTTTGTAGTTTTCTGCCACTCGTGTCCCCGGGTAACTTCACTTCCTGCCTTGTCATGTCATCCCCTGTGATCGTCTAATAGTTTCCACCTGTGTCCAATCACCTGCACCTCCCTAGTGTATTTAAGCTATGTGTGTCTGTTGTCACTTGTCGCGTCATTGTCTTTTGCCACGCATGTCCTTGTCTTTCGTCGCGGAGTTTCATAGTTTCCTGCCTGCTGTTTTTCCCCCTGGTTCCTGTGTGCTTTTTGCCCCTTGGCCTTTTGCTTTAACCTTTTTGATAATCGTCGTCTGAGTCCTACATCCCCGCAATCCCTGACAGCCTCAGAGACGTCACCAGCTGTAGTCACTCATATCACTCACAAGAAGTTAAGAGGCCGTGCTATGAAGCTCATCTCATTGACACAACTTTATAAGTCACCAAAATTGCTAATTCATATTCCTGTATGTATATTTTGTTCTGTTAACCCATAATAAAGTCATAAAAGAACCAAACTTCATGAATGTTTTTTGTGACAAAGATGTTCCAATTACTCTATCAGAGAAAAATCTGAGTTGTAGAAATAACTGGAAACCCAAGAGAGCCATGACATTATGTTCTTTACAAGTGTATGTACACTTTTGACCACAACTGTATATACAAGTACAGCTAAAAGAGTTTTTGTCTGTATATCTCCAGAAAATAAACTCACCTTTCCCATGCCGGCGTGAGCATGCCCCATCTTGATGACCACGGGGTAGGAAGGGCTTGTAACCTGCAGACAAGAACGTCAGAATATTAATCTTTGTCTTTCCGAAGCTACATTTTGCATTGTTTCTCTTGGCATATAAACAGCAGTCCTTTACAAAAAGATGTCAAAAAGACTGCGGGGACATTCCCTGTGAACACAGAGCTAAGTTGGCCTTGGCCTTGCCTGATGAGTCCTTTATCTTCTATCAGCTTCTTTTCTGCAAGACCTGACTGAAAAATGTTGTATTTTTCTTTCTTTCTATTTTTTTAAACATAAGGCTAACTTTTCCTTTAATAGGTGTTATCTTACATTTGGTTTATCAGAGTTTTGGTGCTGAAAACCAGATGACAAAAAACAACAATAATAACAGCTGAAACAGCAAAGTTGGTGGCCATGAATATCACTGTGTTAGCACAAATAAAACCTTCAATAATACACAGTCATTTTTACAAATCTTAACTATAGAAAAATATTGGTTTCCCAGCTTTAAACAAAAACTACTTTACTAGAATTCAGAACTGTGCTTGGTGTTTTAAATGTACAGCAGGACAGACGTGTGGTAAACACCACAGTGAGACACAACCACAAGTGGAAAACTATTTCCTTTGCAACATATTCAAATGTGTACATGAAGTGAGCAGAACCGCGGCCTTGTAAAGACACACATGGGCACTGGTGACCGCTGAGCGCGAAGTTGCTCAGTTTAAGAGCCATGAGGTGGAGTCGGAAAAATGTTGGTTTGTTATACAAAAGAAGAAATTCTGGGAACCTGGGTGGAAGACCAGAGCTCGTTGGGATGGGTTTGAACCAACAGGGCAGACCGCAAACATGCCGCTTCTCATAGTTTGTAGACTTAAAGTGGATGAAACATTAACAGATTACTTCAAACCTCTCTGTGGTTTAAACGCCCCTTGAAGAATCCACTGATAGGATGTCACTTAAGAGGGACTTTCCACACTATTGGATGTAATAGCTTTTGCGCAGCAACACCAGATTTTTTAAGGGGATCTTTGGGCAAGTTTGTAGTAATTATGATGAAGAATGAAGAGTACGTTCAGTGATGGTAGAAAAACTGCACAAACACATTGCGATGAAATACAACATACAACATTTTTTCCTTTTTTTTGCCCCCTCGGTGACACAGTAAAGGTCTACAAATAAAACGAGTGTAATAAATAAATCAACTAATAACAAGACTGATAATATTATTCTGACTGCATTCATGAACGTTAACAAAGTCGTGTCGATGTAACACTCCCAAAGTTTACTCAAAGTCAAGAGTGATAATCTCTGCCCGGCACCTCAAGGTGAAGCCCACAATAAAATAAACACAGCAGGAGATAAAGTTCAGACCGGAGGCACGAGGCCAAATCACGCATTGAGATATACTGTGAGCTCCGACCTGCGCGGAGGAAGGGAACGCCTAAACAGCTGCTATCGCTTCATCCAAACCCTCCCCGACAGCTGACAGGGCTGCACGTCGTAAAGCGTCACGTCAGCCTCTTCTGCTCCGAGCCTCCAAAAGAAGTCGCGCTGCTCGAGGGGCGTGAGCGGCGAGCCCGTTGACAGGTTTCGACAGCTCGGGCCCGGCCCGACACGCTGCCAAGATAAAGCGCACTCAAATTGTTTCCATTATCGCCCCAACGCAGAGGGGAGGCGAGGCCGTATTAAGACGTCCACTTTGTGATCCACTTTCGTTTGAAAGTAGTGTAAATGGGGAGCGTCCGTAAACATGCACGCAATGCAAAACGCAAGAACGCACTTCAAGTACAATTCAATTGTGACAACTGATGAGAAAAGCATTACTAACATATCGTTAGTCCCGGGGACACCTTGTCTCCGTGGTTCCTGCTGTGTCTGGACAGGTCCTTACACTCATTCCCATCAGCGTGGCAAAGGCGGCCGACAGCGTGCGAGAGGAGGGGGAGACGACCACATCCTCTGGCCAGGATGAAAGACGGAGACGTGCGCTCACTGTTGTTTTGTAATGGCCCCGCGGAACATAAACATAAGATTACCTCAGTACGAGAACATTTACATTACTTAGATCACATGGAAGCCCGTAAACTCACTCCCTGACATTTTGACACAATAAGACAGACTGTCGGCAGGTTCATTCCAGAGTGTTCCAGAGTCTGCTGGTTACATAAGAAAATGGCCAAATTCATCATTCAGAAACATGTGCTTCTAGTATATCGCTGACATGGGAAATTGTTGTTTGGATGGTGGTAAAGTTGGTAAATTACTCTAGCAAGCAAACAAGGAAAGTGCTGGTCAACATAATTATCCAAGCCTCTTTCTATTCAATCTGATCTGTGCTCTTTACACAATTTGTGAACTCGCAAATGTGAAAATGTTTGGTTTACAAAAGCTTGCGCATGCTATTTCATCCCAGCTGCGCGTGGGCCACTCTGCCTTTTGTTCCCAGCAGAAATCTGTAAAAGGAATCCAGTGTGGTAAAGACGTTACGAGGTCACATGCTAAAAAAGGCCAATTATATGGTTGGTGATTTCACCAGTCTAGGTTCCATTTCGTAACACACAGGCTTCCTTCATTTTCAGTAAATGTGCCGGACAACAAGGCCTCCCACGTGATGGGAATACTTCAGGGAAGCCCATCTCGCCCACACGCACCCACTCCTGACCGTAAACGTGAAGCTTGTTTCACGCATTGTGACTCTGTGTCTAAAGTAAACTGCCAAACACCTCGGTGGGACATTCCAATCCTAAAAACGTTCACCCTCAGCAGACTGGAAGTCTAGAGATCCCACAGTGACCATTTTAAACCCAAGAGGACCGACGCCTGTCAGGTTGCTTTTTAGGTCCAACCAAGGTTCACCACATATTCAAAGAGTCCAAACTATCTGACAATTATCAAAAGGTCCTTTTAGAAGCTTTTTATTATATCATCCAATCTTCTTCTTCTGCGGATAAGAAAACCCCTCAGAGGGCTGTAAATGTACTATTCCATCTGCTGAGGAAGAACTACTCCGATGTAGACTTTAAATGCTATAAATTCATTTTCCAATTTATTTTATTTTGTGTAGCCCAAAATGGAAAATTGCAAATCTGCCTCAGAGGTCTTTACAGACTGTACACATGCGACATCCTCTGTCCCGAAACCCTCACATCGGCACAGGAAAAACTCCCCTAAATGACTCCATCCCAGCAGCTTTTCTGTGTGCTATTAGAATGTTTCGTGACACATGACACACGTATGCCACCAGTTCCTTTAAAGCAGAATTGATTCATATTTTCGCTACTTGGAGTAAGCAGAACAACCATCGTCCACAACCATTGATAGGAACTAATGGGGCAAAAAAAAAATGAATTAGTGCATGATTAAAAGAAGACACACATACACCCCTTCAGCACTTGCGTTGCGTAGCAGAAGGAGCTGGATCGTTCTTCGCGGGCGATTGCATTATCCAATAAAAACATGTGCTGCATCCATCCTGCATTTATGATCTCTTCATTTTCATTACTGCAGCTCAAACCTGCCACATCAAGGAGAAGACATGAGGCGCAATGGTTTGTGCAGACGACGACAGCAGGGTACCCCGACCCAGAGTGCTTTTCAAGGGTTTTGGGACCGCAGCGGGACCAAAGGCAGCCTGCCCACATCAAACCCGGCCTGTGGATTAAGTGAGCCTCAAGAGACCAATAATGTTTGTCAAGTTACTGACTGAATTCATACATCTGACAGGGTTGGATTAAGCTCTCTTTGAGGGCATGTTTGAGCCGTGTCAAATGGTGGCAGATATCTTTCACGTTGAACCGATACAAAAGGAGTAAGCACATTAACTAAGAATGATGTGCAGAGCGTGTTTGAACTGTTTGAACAAATATACAAATTCATAAAAGTGGGCAGCTGTTTCAGGCACATGCCTAAATTTCTCACGCTTTAAGCTTCCATGTTCTCAAACTAAAAGTAACATAAGCATGACACATAGAGCGGTTCCTGGGCACGCTTGCACAACAGACTTTTTACGGGTTGTCATGGTAACCCCCCCACCCCCGGCCTAACTAACATCCGCCCAAAACAGCAACTAACAGAAGATCCCCGTTGTGTCAAAGTGTAAAGAATAAAGGCCTTCTAATGGGGCAAGCTAATTATTGCTGTGGAATTAAAGCTCATCTGGCTTCCATCAGAGTCCTCCGTCCTGCGTATATATCTATGAGCAAGACAGCTGTCTGGAAAACACAACTCACTCCTGAGGATGGAAGTTTCCATGGCGGATGCTTCCGGAAAACACAGGTGGTGTTGACGGAGGTGAGTGATGGGGCTTCTTCTTCTGGCTCCTTCTGGTGGTCAAGGCACCTGTTTAGTCATCACAACTTGTTGGAAATGTATCGTGCAGTGTTGCGCTTTACTGGAACCACTCATTACTGTACGATAAATAAATAATAGTGTGGTCCATAGTCAGTTACAAAACTTCTCTCTTGGAAAATACAAGCGGTGTGAGCGTCAGATCACCGGTGCAACGCATCACAAAACACAGGTTTATCCAATCACTGCTTTGAGTCATGGATTTGATGAGCAGTAACAATGAAAAATGGGCTTGCAATAATAACTATAGACTGTCATTTTAGAAATGCCCCAGTCAAACTGTGGTTATTTTGTTTGTTTTCAGATTAACAACGTCACCAAAATCAGTTTGGTTTTATTCAGACAAAATAATTGCGAAATTGCTCTTGTAAGAACGTATCGTGTAACAGCTCAGTGATGTCACAGGTGGGTAATATTACAGATGGTTAACCAATATAATTAAATTACAAAACACAGCCACTACTCAAGTCCAGTGTATTCATTTTTAAATAAACAGAGATTTGTTTGAAAGTCTGTGTTAAGTACACGTCCAGACATTTGCCGTCTGGCTTCTCTGCGGTGTTGCTGTAATACGGAGCTGGACGGGCCTTGTTAGCCCTAATCAATTCACTAACCTACATTCCTGCCTCAGAAGTAAAAGGACAGACGGGCCTCTGGCGAGCCAACCCTATAAAACCCATCAGCGCCATGCCACATTCCTCTCAGTAAAAAGCAAAAGGGATGTTTCTTTCCCATTTTCCAGGGGCTCCTGCAGCGTCAGGCCTCGGAAAAGGCCGGGCAGAAATGAGGTGACTGTGTGCCGTGATCCCAGGACTGAATGGAATCATTCACTCAACCCTTTCAGCTGAGGGATTCTGGTGAAAACAACCACGGATCCAAATACGCATCTGGGAGCAACGTGACGGATGTGGACAGATGTACCCTAACAGTCCGAAAGAGGGCCAATGTACTTGTTTCTGGTACTGTTAGTTCTTGTTTTCTCCGACCCATTTCTGTACATGTGTACTTGCAACCAAATATTCAAACACGGCGGTGTCAAATGTCTGGGTTTCATGCCGAGCACGAGAGTCTCCTCTCTGGCAGAGACACAATTCCTTCCTTTCCCAAATATCCGGTCTGCTCAGAAGATGTACATGAAATGAAGGAAGCTGCATTTGTAGGCGCTGAGGCACTTGTGTTTACCTGGGTTCTGTTGGGTGCTTTGCCAACGTTTTATGTGATATTGACGACAATATTAGAGCTCAGAGCGCGGAAAATGCTTTAAAATGGTCCAAAAGTAAACTCATTGTTAAATATACCCACGGGTTACCAACACTACGGCGTCTGGCGTTCTTTAAACAGACAATACTGACACTTGCATAAATGTCACAGTGACTTTTGGACTTTTGAAATGAAAGTGTACACGAAGCAAGGAGGAGTCAGCAACTTGACAGAGCGCATATACCAGGGCTCAGCCCAAATGTCAGCAGCGCCACTGTTTTCGATGAAGACACGGTAGGAAGATGTTTTTGGAACAGCAGGATGTTGCAAACCTAGTGCAAGCAGCGGGATGGGGTGGGACTCTGTAATACACTGCACTGGTATTAAAGAGATACACTCAGTAATTATGAATAAGTAAGAGACCTGGCTGTACCATCCGTTCAACATATTTCAATGATAACAGATGTTCAGGAGAAGATGCTGCATCTTTAATTACTTCTTATTGGGAAAAAGTAATTATCATATTGATCAGCAGATTTTTATTATAAATACAAAGTTTGATCAAATTCTGTAATTATGATGATTATCTTTTCATCTCTGTATACTCGTTTTTTGACAAAAATATTCATTTGACAAGCTTTTTAGCAAAAAACATTCCTGTCCTGAAAAAACAAATCCAGACCAAAGATTCATGCTTTTGTCCGTCATGAATTAGGACTTCATTATGACCTGTAGTGTAAAGAAAGATGTATTCATCATAAATACAGAAACAGAGAAGGGACTGCCTTTGACATCAAACTGATCTTTGAGGGCATTTGCCTTAGTTTAACAAAAGGCATCTGTTTCAAAATGAAAAGAAAAACTCTGGGGGCAACAAAAGCAACAGAGGGTCAAGTGTTTGTGATATGATTCAGATAAGGGGAAGAGATCCCCTCTGCAAGCTGTTTTTGTAAGCTATCTAAACACCATTATGAATTTCTTAACGGCAAGAAAAACAACTGCGTCACGCGACTGTGTTTCTGTGCTGTGCATAAATGTTTGTGCAGAGTCCCCGTCTGCTGGAGGATTCCAGCCTAAAAAACAAATGTGGGATTCCTCCCGCTGCGGTTTTGTCTCGTAAATTGCGGTGAACTACGCTCAACTACGCCCACACCCTCTGGTCTGAGCCGGGGGAAAGTTCATGAGTGCCCGCGGAAACCCTGAGGCATCCAGAGGGAGAGGACAGTCCCATCAACAGTATATCCTGGTTCAGAATAAATATGGGTGAGGCGTGTGGGATCTCACCAATCAGGTTGGTGCCATTTTTGCTGTTGCCCATTGGGCAACATGATGTAATGTCCATAAAATGCTTTCCTTGATCTAAAAAAAGTGGTCCCCGACCTGAGAGTCGTGACCCCCTCCTCGGGTCTGAAGATAAATCTACGTGGGTCACAAGAAAATTAAAAGGATAAGAAAGAAAAACAGTTTGTTACACAATATACTGTTTCTTCAAGTTCTCCTTTGTTTTCCTTGTGAAACTCTGACAAGAGAAGAAAAACAACTTCAACCCTCCCAGGACCTTTAAAATAAAATCATTCTAGTGAATCTATCAACCTTGGGTGATGGATCCCTGGTGGACATTGCTTCATTTAAAAGGGGTCACAAGTTGGTTTACAAACCTTCGATCTGTATTAATTCTTTTTTGGGCCTTTTGGGAGCAACGTTACTAACTGAAAACACAACACTGACATATTGTCTCTGTACAATGTTGCTCGTGCTTAACTGCCCTTTTATACATCAAGTAAATATAGAACAACCTTGAATACAGTCGTCCCATTTAGCTTTGCTTTGGTACCCACCAGCCAAATATCCATCTCCAGCTACTAAGTCACTGATTGAATGAGAACAGAATAGTACTGAGGGGAAGCTGCACCAAAGCTGATGAAAGTTTCCATTTGCTATTACAAGTGAAACCTTTTCACATAACAGACCATCACTGGATCCCCTTTTGACATAACAAATATTACAGCATCTTTAAAATGTCAAACCTCCATTGCAGAGGAGGAATATGTTTCTCTTTACAGTCTATGTTACACCCAAATCATAAACTACTACTGAACTAATGCACTTTGAAGCAAGAATATGGCTTGTGAATATTGCTTGAATGATAGTGATGATTCAAAGGTCCCACGCGATTCTTTTGGTGTTTCTTGAATCATTACGGCATCATTTTCTGCTTCCCACAGAGACGACGACATGATACTATTCTTAAAATAATAGCTCTTCTTTGGGCAAAGGTCAGATGAGTCATTCCTAAAACAGTAACTCATTAATGGCCTTCTGCCTGTCAAACATCATGAGGAGATAACACAACCGGCCATTGCTGAGACGAGAGGAAACAACTGACAGGGATGTCCCAACAGCGTGATGTCATTTCTAAATGTAACCATCTGCCCAAATCCATCCCCCCTCCCACAAGGAGACGTCAGCCCTCCCCGTTGACACCCTTCGACCTGTGACCTGCTGGTGATTCAATGGTTCTCCCTCAACCACTTTCCCTAAATTAGCTTTCAGTCCTCCTCCCACGCACACCTTCCCTCCGCTGCTCGGATTTCTGGGAAACACCGTGTTTCTACAGCATTCAGAGCCGAAGAAACACTGGAATGATTTACCGTCCCGTCCAAATGAACTCAACGTGAGGCAAATTAATAGGGCACACTCAGATGCTGAGGAGTAATAACACACTGTTTTATAGAGGAGCAGTATGGGTAAACACACTTCTCTGTTCCTTCTTCCTTATCAAAACAGTTCAAGTGGTTATCTGAGGGAACACATTTAGCTTTCAGTGTCAATCTCTCCAAGAGCTACGTATGCTGGGTTCCTGGTGATGGCCTGCCAATCAAACCGTGGCCGAAAATGACCTTTGGTGTTTCTGACAAGGGAGTGTGAATAACGGGTTTAGTGGTACACTTTCTCCAGCCCAGGTTTGACCTAAGCTAAAGTTAGCTTTCCAATTACAGTAAACTGTAGGCTTGTAGCTAGCTGGAGAATTGCAGCTAGGCAGCCTTGTGGTACCAGGATGCAATATTGACAGTTCTTTCACGTGTGTTACGTGGAACTTGCTCACACGTCACAGAGAAATGTTCCTTTGGACTTTTTTTGTGCTCACTTGACAAACGTCAAATGGAGTAATTTAGTAATTAAACGTTATTCATGTGTTCACTCACCAGTTAGCAGGACACAAGACTGAAGCATTAAACGACTCTGCTTTTTACGGTGCTCTACATCGGAACCAGTTTAGAAACTCCCTCAACCTTAAGGAATTCCTCGAGGCTATTTCCATGCTCTTATATATCCGTGTTTATGGTTTGGCGTGGTGTCTCATGCCGTAATACAACAATGTCATTTTGCGGGGGTTTCTGACCACTCACACACCAAATATGTACAGTAGAGTACAGGGAACTGTGTGTCTGAGCAGCGAGCGCTGTGGTTGCGTTTGGCCTGGCTGAGTAGGAAGTTACTGACCGTTTATCATATTTTATTGCAGGGGGAGTCCCATTGTGAGCACGATCATGGGTCAGGGTCATGTTTGTGTTTCCTTCTCTGATGTCTTAACTCCACTTCACATGACAGTGGGGGTTGAAAAGCGGCGCGCATCTGCTGTAATGTTCAGTGGAGTGGACGGACTGAGCGGCGAATACAAACGCTGCAGCGGGCTTTGATATTACTTCCTGTTCCGCGGGAGGGTTGAGACAAGGGCGTCCGTCAAACAACCGACATGTCACTGCAGGGACACCTCTTAGATGCTACAACTCCGATGAAAGCCCCCATGACACGGTATCCAGTGTCATGCCGCTCGCAGCATCGTGGTACATGGTCATATAATGTGACATCCCCGGGATGGTCACCCATAATCTCATTAAGGAGCCCCCTGCGAGATATTGATAGTAGCAGCGTGTATTTTATTCAGTGGACTACGTGTTTCCCCAGTGGATCGTCCTGGCAACCTGAGCGCTAAGGGCCGGCCTCTTTGCGACAAGAAGCACATCCAACTACGGTCTACTTCCTGCCGTGACACGACTTCCGCCCGCCCTCGCGGCGCAGAGCCGCAGAGCTGGGGGGGTCGTGCAGTTCGTCCCACTTAACCTGAGGGGCATGTGGTCTGTGCAACCGGGCCGAGTGAGTCAGGGCGAGTGAGTCAGGGCCGGACGTTCTCCCTCCTCGACGGCGCTCCCGGCGGCGCAATCTTTTCAAGTTTGGCCTCTTCCTGTCTCTCTTTAGCCGCTTGTCAGTCGGATGAGAGGTGTTTCCTCTGAGTCAGCCCGCTCTGTTCTCTCTCGTCAGGCTGGAGCCGCACACGCCTTAAAGACCTCCGGTACTCAACGGCGTTTTCTGCCCCCCCTCTCGGACGGCTCGGACCTTTTCTATTACTGGACTCTTTCCAGATGAAATACTTTTTGGCTTCTGCGTTACGCTTACAGTTTGTCGGCCTAGTTTGGCGACATCATTTCCAGATGCCCTGTTGCTTGGACCAGGTCGTAGTTACGAGCTGTGAGAGACGCACATAACCAGAATATTCTGGAGAGTTCCGTTTCATCTTGTCCCATTTGTGACGGCACAGTTTAACTAGAGCACGCACTTATGCAATCATTTTGTTGGGGAAGCTACAATGTATGAAAAACAGCGACCTTGATGTTGGGCTGAGACCCAGAGGAAGGCCTCATCCATTTCACTGTGGTGTGACCCCTCATGTGAGGACAGCTGCAAGGCACATTGATCGCACACACACACACACACACACACACACACACACACACACACACACACACACACACACACAATACATCATTCTCTTGATACCTGCTACTTTCCAAGAAATATCTTGATGAAGTGTCCCACTTCAGTCCTTTTACGCCTCTTTACCACAGACGAGCCCCTGGACGACTCTAAAAGGGCCAAACATGTAACCAACAATCAATCACACAACAAAAAACGAACTTATGTCTGGAGCTCTACTGGCCTGTGGCCTCTTTTCTGCCTTTAGTATTGTAGAAATAGACCCATGTCATTATGGACTTATCCCTATGTGATAGTTGCACATCTGTAAAGAATGGATTCTTCAGAAGGAAGCCATTCGTCGACGACGCCGACACTGTATATCAGGGGTCACTAATAGGCAGGCCGTAGACCTGAACTGACAATTGATGGATAGTTGAGAATTATTCAATCTTGACAAAGCTCTTTCATTTTAGCAGGCGAGCTAAAACAACACAATGTGTACATAAGACAGCTTTGCCCCATCTCCAGCCTGGGGTAACACGCAGCCGCCGGACCCGTCCATCACCTGAACACACAGGGACCAAACTGATAACACCGTCCATCAAACCTCTGGTCATACAGCAAGCAACCCACCCCCCAAATAATCAAACAGAGCATTTCTAGGGTCAGTAACGGAATACTTTGTGGTGGTAATGGGGGTTGAAGGACGGACGCCCCTTTAAGTCTTTTGATGCAGTATGTAATCCCATATTAGGGCTGTTTCCTTCTTTCGGCTGGTTCAACTTGTAATCTTAGGGATAAATGTTAGGAATGCGGGGCTGTTATACCTCTTGAAGTCTAATGTAATAATGCCCAAAAGAATCCCTTCTCCTCCCAGCCTCCCTCAGACTTGACCTGACAGTCTGAACCTTTCTGCTTTCATCGCCTCTTTTGGGCATTCCAAAATGCAAATCCACCTGTCGCGCATTTTGAGCCGGCGTCTATGGAAGGAATGTCACAGAACTGTTCAGGTTGGAGGCTGAAACAGTATCCATTCGGGCATTATCAATGGTTAATGGCAGCTAACCGGCTCCGGTCCGGCAGATGAGGCCGTACCTCTGATGAAATACAGCGTGATGCTGAATATCCACAGATGGTAAATGTCCTCCCGTTGTTCCTGACTGCTGGACTGGAAACAGAAATGTGTTTAAGTAATGTAGCTGAAGGAACAGTGACTTATTTCATGGATAATAGTGAACGCATATAAAAACATAGTGGCTGACCAATTATTGATGCGAGTCACAGGGTGAACGATGAATGGAAAGTGTGAAACAATTCATCACACTTCCGGCATAATATTCTAGTCCCAAAAAATACATACTGCTCTTTTAACATAGGCTCACGTAAAAATGTACTTTCGCGAAAAATAAAACAGAAGACAGAAGCAAATAGCAATCACCCTTTTTAAATGGTCATTGAAATCACATGCGTATCACTGCCATAGTACGTACAAAATGAAGGCTATATCTGGCCATGTGGGTTCAATAAACTGATATAATTAATTAAGGCGGATTAAGGGTCAGAGTTTCTCGACCTGACTATTTCTTGCTTGGTTATATAACCGTGAGCAGCGTCAACCCTTAACATAGTTCCCTCAATCTCGGCAGATAAGCCTCTGCAGCAATAAAGAAGCTCCACTCAGGTCTATAAAAACAGTAGTATTTTTGCACCAAAATGCTATTACTTTATCGACAAAAAAATGGAATAAAAGATGCTTAAACCCAATTATGACACAAAATGTGTCAAAACCGGAGCCCTCATTTGCTTTCAAAGCTCTTGTTTCTAGCCGCTTAGGGATAAACCGTCATTTGTTGCAGCTGATTGCAGCTGCCGGAGGAATCTGGCTGCACATTGTATTCAATACTTCAATACTAAGTATTTCTTATTAAGGAGGCGTCAGGGGTGGGTGGGATGACTAAGTGAGACCCTGGTGAAAAGTGAGAAAAGGGAAAATGTTAATAACAAATGCAGCCGATATTTTGCATTAATTTTTTGTTTTGTACAGATGTGATTGAAGTGTTTCTTTCTATCCATCTATCGCAGAAATGCCAGAAAAATGACTTTCCACACATTTCCACACACATCATGAGAAATTGTACGTGTGACGCATTTCTGTCATTTATTATCAATTTGAATATAAATTTAGGTTAGGTTACCAAAATATTTTGTTTATTATACGAGTATATTTTCCCATAGTTAAATTTGCTATCCCTCAAACCATTCTTCAAATACGCATAAACATCCGTTCAGCCATTCTCATTTTATTACTCTCTTGTCTCTATTCGCCCCTTTTTTTTTGGTGTCATTCTGGGAAAACAAGAGTAAAGTTCCAGTATGTCATCGCGTCTGGTGTGTCTGTAATTCCTGCAGCCATCACCGGCCGCTGATTGGCCGGCCCGCCCGCGAGCTGCCGGGGCTGGAGGGGAGGGGGGGCGCGCGAGCTCTATATGTACGGCTCTCGCGCGGAGCGGAGCAGAGACGTCGACGTTACGCACCGCCTCGAGGACCCAGCCGGACTCCATCGCATTGCCCCAGTGGACGCGTCCCGAGCAGAATGCAGTCCGTGAGCCAGCAGCTGGTCGGCCTGTTGCTCGTCTTCGGCAGCCTGCAGGTCGTCCGGGTGACGGAGGGTTGCTCGTGCGCCCTGTCGCATCCGCAGGACGCCTTCTGCAACTCCGACGTCGGTGAGTGACGGCTCACGTCCACTCTCCATTTTTTTAAACTTTTTTTTTTCTTTCATTTCTTATACTGCCGTTTTATTATTCAAAACTGTACGCATGATTAGATCGAAGTGCTGCGCGTCGGAGCTGACCTGCGATCAGTTTACTCGGTGCGCGTCTTTTGGTGATGGTCATCCGACCCCCCCCCCCCCCTTTGATTATTGGAGAACTTTAGTAAATACAATAAAATGTGAATAAGCTCGGTCACTTACTCTTTTTTTTTAAACTTTCAACCACATGTCAACACTACTTCTGACACGTTCAGATTAGGATACTAATAATAGCTGCGATGCTGCAAACACGTTTCACTATTTTATTGTAATATGATATAATATAACAAAGTGTGTGGTCAGTGAAGGACTGGTTACACCAGCGATTTGTCTAAAAAGTGACACCAAGGTTCCCTATAGGCTGCCATGCTTTTTACGCTCAAATTGGTGAAGTTTGAATTTAATATTTTCATTTTCAAGCTCCAGGCATGCAAGTGAGTATAAGCGGTGTGATGGACCTGCGGTCGGCTTAGAAGTATCAAATCCGGCCTTTTTTTATCAGCACACTGGAATATCTGTGTGCTGCAGCCACTGGGCTGTAACCCAGATATGGCGTGGGGAGGCCGTGTTAAATAGCTTGTTTTATAGCCTGGTTATACCTGATCTTACTTTGCTTTCTATGAATAATATGAACTTGGGACCTGGCTCAGCCTGCAGCGCCGGTCCAAACTGGGCTTTGTTTTGATTTGGTGTAGTTGGGGGTCCGAAAGATGCGGGCGGTTTAGGGGATGAAATGACTCCACAAGGTCATCTGATTTCCAGCGGGGAAGGAGACACACACTTACTATAACCTTAAAAACACTTCTTTGCCCAGATTTGAAGGAACCAACCATTTTTACGTAGGCGCTGGTGACGTGGCCAGGAAGCCGCTGCGACACGTGGGTTTCTCCTCCGAAGGGTCCTATAGGGGAGGGGCTGCAGGTTAAACCCTGCTGCCCTCTTAGCAATAGGGCGGATATTGCAACTCCAGGACCCCAAAGTGTCACTGGCTAAACCCTGATCACGGGGCCCGTGGGGGCTTCACCGCATATGCGAAGCCTTTCACAGTCCCTCAGATAGCTCGTGGGGTTTGGCACCCACTTTGAATCTGGGACTGACTTCAATAGGCGCAGTGATCGGGCGTGCGTCCCACAAATCCCATTTGCAAGGTCCCGGTTTAGGTGTGCTTTGAATGCAATGAATCTTGCACCTGGGTCCTCAGAGGGAAAGACTTCTGAATCGCGGGCTGGATGCAAAGGTCACAGCTATTAATGTGCGTAAAGTCCAGATCATCAAAATGTGTGAGCCTGAATTATCCACCGCCTTATTGTCCTTTTTCCACGTATGGCATTAAAATCAAGTCCAGTCCAATGTTGATGCAAGTTGAAGCACCGGCTCAACGGTATTATGTGGAGTGTTTACACAAATAACACAAGGAGATCCTCCAATCCTTGATAGTTCTGTCATTTAACATTCATCCTATTTCTATCACCTTGAGCTGAAACAGAGACATGGAAAACAAAAAAGGTACAGGTATGGAATGCTAATGCGGAGGAGAAACCCCCTAATTCTCACTGTCGACATCAAAGGCGACAGGCTGGAATCTTCACAATTTAAGACCCGTAGTTGAGTTCAAAGCTGTTGCTTTCTTGGCCCTGACCCATAATCTCTGCACGCAGTCCGCTGGATGAATCACAATTGGGTTAAAGGCTTGGCGATTGGGTAATTGGAATGTTTAAATAGAAATATGTAAGAGGGTGTTTTGTGTCTCTTGCTTTCCCTTCGGTCTGATGGTGTTTAAGAGAAGTAGGAAGGCAGCAGTGTAACTTCCGCAGTTTAAGTACCTGCTTATCAAAGTTTGTACGTGGGAAATTTTCCACGCCGCAATTGGCCAGCTTATCTCCCAATAAATTTGAGATATCCTGTCAGCGTTTCCACTAACAAACAGTAAAAGCCAAACGTGTGTACGCACTTTCTCATTGAACTGAATGAGAAAACCGGATAACTTGTTGGCTGCTGTTAGGCAGCAGGGTTAAAACACCGCCCATTCACAAGAGGATACGAGCAGCGTTTGTTTTGCCAAAGCCGTCCAAAAAGCGAGATTAGAGGCCCGGCAGTAAACTTTGACCCTGAGATTTAAATGTTGCCCTGTAAGGGCGCAAGCTCCCGAGCGCTCGGGGTGACCGAGCAAACCGTCACACGCTTGCACCGCGAACCAGGTCAGTCGTTGGGGATTAGCGTGATATGCGTTGATGCCGGGTTTGGGATTGAGGATCAGGGCACCGAGAGAAATGGAGCCCGGCCCGCTGTGGGCAGTTCTGTGCCCACTCCATTACACACAGCAGCTTTGTGCTGCGTAGCGGGCTAAGAAGCGACCAGGCCCGAGGGCTTTGCGACGGCGCTCTGTTGGTACCGGTACGTGTGTACCACCACCTCTTGCTACTCGGGACCAGTGTTGGGTTGAATCAAAAACTCCTGCCTCAACTGCAAGTCAACAGGTGACAGAGGATAACCGGAGTGAAGCCAGGACTCCTGTTGTGAGGCGCATTGTGTAAGCTTGGATCAGATCTCCCCAGCTTTCCCAAAAGAGCTAAAATACGATGCAATGTCAGAAGGTTCTGGATTCCGCTCAAGCCTGGGATGTTCGTCCCCTGAGCCAAGCGTATCCGATGTCCAGCCCGTCCCTCCCGTTTTTTCTCTGAGGCCCACGCAGCCCCTGAGGGCTCCACTCCATTACGCACGGGGGGCCAGGCGGGGGGCGATGGACGCCAGCCCAGCACACACTCATGATACTACGACTATTGCACCACACGCCAGTGATTTATTCCCCCTCAGTTATGCTGGCTGGGAGCGTTGACCAATTTTACCTTCAGCGAAATGTATTTATCTTCATAGTGTCCGCTTTTCCATGGTGGCCTTCAAGTGTTAAAAACAAGTGAAGAGAGACGAATAGGAGCGGCGGATCAAATTACAAACCGGATTTGACAGTTAGGTAATCAACTGGCCAACGAGTCTGTAGGCAGAACAGGTGAGGCAGTGATGAAGATAAAGAGGGAGAGAGATATGAAAAGCAGGGAACAAGGCAGCAAGCCACCCCTGACTAACTACAAGGCCGGTGTCACTGTGACTCTTTTGCAATCAGATTGGGTGAAAGTGCTTTGTTGTGAGGGAATTCATGAAAAGACAAAAACGCTAGCGTTGATGAGGTCAGCAGGCATCGCATTAGGATTCCAAATAGCCGCTTGCTTCGAGATTCCCACGACTCAGTCCAACGGGGGCATTGGTCGCTTTGCTGAGACTTGAGAATCCTCGAGTATCGGACGTAGTGATAAGAGCTCATACTTCATAGGCTCCCTTTGCATTTTGCCCTCCGGTAAGCGGATGTTTCGGGCTCGGTGCTCCGGCGTGTTTATTTTTGAGCAAGGCGGTGGGTCGCCTCGAGGATTCCTCTTCCTCCCACTCGCCTTCCCGAAGTTGGACCACTTTCTGCATACTGAAATCACTGTCGCCTGCCTCGCTGGCTTTCTTTTACTCCCTCACGCAAACACGCGCAACCAGCAGCCTAATTCTTGTCACGCCTGCAGTTTGCCACAAAGTACGTAGGCTGACTTAAATGACATGCTCACCTTAAGACTCTACACTGGCATCCGTGCCTGTGTAATCCCCCTGGCTTTCTGCAGGAGATACTGAGGGAGAAATGGATTCACTTCTTTCTTGTCAGACGCTGCTTACCTCTCTCATCACAGAAAGCCTCCCACACCCGCCTCTAATTCCTCATTTTTAGCAAGTAAGGGGGAGAGAACCTCTAACATTACAGCATAGAGATGCTGACAGATATTTTAACCTGACTACATAATATATTAGTTATTAATATATATATATATATATATATATATATATATATATATATATATATATATATATCTTTTCATATATGCATGGTGTCTGAAAAGTTGAACCATAAGCACTTCAATTGCCTTATTTCCCACCTAAATCCCCCGTAAGTAGTACTGCATATATGCAAAATAATCCCTTTAAACGGCTTATTTGTGAAGCATCAAAACCTGACTCTTGTCTACAACCAATCAAAGACCATAAGAGGACGAAACGTATGCAGATGGGAATACGCATATATCCTCATGACGTACTTACACATGTACAGGAAGTCAAAGTAGTATGAGTAGAACGTAGGCACTACCCACACAGTATGTCCACAGTAACCAGTTGAAACAGGCTGACCTGTGACCACTTTAGGAACGTGGGGTGAATAAACTCTTGTAACCTGCACGGAAATATAAGCGGTGAATTGTGGGGCGGTGAAGGGGTCACTGCATGGCAATGACACCGGTCCTCTGTCTCTGGAGCAGCTGAGGCCCTTCACACATTCCTCGGGGTGATGGCACCATCACTGGCCAATTAGTGGCCGCTGTCCAACAAGAGGGGACCTAACTGATGTAGAAGCAGCTGACCTGCGGAACACTTGTTTCTCCTCTTGTTGCTCTTCCCCAGAGGGCAAATCGCGATGGCTCCTGGCTTATAATTGCATAGTTTCTTTTTTGAATTTGCTGATCAGAAATGCTCTTCAAAATACACCAAATTACATTCAAATTAACCAAAAAGTACATTTTACTTCTGTTCATAAGATGCTGGTTGGCCACATTCTTAAGATTAGGTCCGGGTGGCTTGAATTCCATTTTTTTTATAGGTTGTTTAAATAAACGCTTAGTTCAAACTGGGGTCTCCATGTCCAAAATAAATTTGTGGTCACCAATTTTGGGTGGCCGTGCTGTAACTGCTTCCTGTTTTGAGTCTTATTTTTATACCCATCACCGCTCGCATGGACGTAGGACAGCTGAGGACATGCTACATGCCTCGTTTCTTTCTTCGCTTTTTCTCTTTTCCTTTCTGGGGAATGTGAGCCACTGAAGAATGTGTTACGGAAATTCCACCGGGGGAATAACAAACATGGCCAGTGTTCGTTGTGTCTGCGGCCGGTCGGCTATGGGCTGCAGGTAAACTTCACAGAGGAGAGGCGGCTCGTATGCGGGGCCCGCAGCTCTGCTCGGATTGTTATTCATGGGCTCAAATTATGACCCATTTCCACACTCACAGCTCCCCGGCCGTCCACAATAAGCCCCTTTACTCCACCAAACAAACCATCCTCACAACTGGGCGTTCTCACCTCGCAGACGTTTACATTTGGATCCGACAAACCGATAGCATCTCAGAAGGAAACGGGAGACACACACTGCACTTATTAAAGATCAAAAATGTGATTGGAGTCATGGTTTGCTAATTGTGATCTGAATATTATCACTTCAAAATCAAAACCAAGAGTCCACAAAAGTTCCGCTTTTAGCAGTATGAGCATTTATCTACCCAAACATCTCAAACACCGGCCGTGGAAACGAACCTCTGCACACGGACAAGGGCTCTTTCCCCCTAATTTCTGTATCAAACTCAAAAGTCCCCGTAGCATTTTTTCCCATCGGCCTTCCTTGGCAAACAGCAGCAATGCAGAAAATCAGATAAACGGATTAACTGCCGTGCCAACCGGTCCTAAAATGGTATTCACAACGCTAATGCCGCATAGCGGCCGAGTGCTATTTGATGGATTGGAGAGTTCTGTGTCGGGAGGAATGTGACTGTTTCAAAGTGTTTCCGCTGATGTCCCACTCGCTTTCTCTTTGCAGTGATTCGAGCGAAAGTCGTGGGCAAGAAGCCTCTGAGAGATGGACCTTTTGGAACGATGCGCTACACAGTCAAGCAGATGAAGGTGAGCTGGAGGGCTGTTGAGCGTAACCAAATCTCTTTCTGCTTTAAAAGAAAAGTAGGACATTTGGGAAAACACACTTAGTCGCGTTCTTGCTCAGAACTGCACCAGAAGACGGCACAGTTGGGCTAGCTAGGTTTAGTCGGTTTAGTCGTTTATCTCCTGCTTCTAGCATTAGCGAACAAAAACTCGCACCTCTAAAGATTCGTAGTTAACACGTTTTGAAGTCTATATCTGTAATAATTACTTGCTGTAATTCCCCTCGGTCAGAGCCAAGCTAGCAGCTTCCTCAACGCATCAGGTGTTTAGCGAAGCTACGCTAAGCTAACGGCCCCCTGGCTGGCTCTTACTGGAGTGCCATTAATCTTCCTGTCAAACCCTCTAAAGAAAGCGAGAAAGTGAACATGCTTGCATCTATATCGCAGAATGCGATTTGATCATAGCTACTCATTCACCAAATGACATGAATAGTAGGGGAACATATTAGCAATAGTTTCAGAAAGCGTTTTGGATGTCGTGCTCACTTGATAAATTCTCTGATTCAGATTTATAGGTACTAGGTCCTCGCATGTGTCTAAAACACAAACATTTAAACCATTTATAGAATACCCTTAAAATGTGACACACTGACGGCCTATCCGCCCCCTCAGCTGCTTTGTGACGGCTGAAAAGCAGATACTTAGCATGAAAGCCCGCTCTTCACTTCCTCTGTATTCTTATGTAACGCTGCATATTTCGGACAGATGCTAACATCTGCCCGCCGCTCAGACAGGAGCCAGGACGGGGGATTAGTAGGCTTACGGGCATTACAACTCAACCAAACTCCTCGCTCTGAGTGTAAACAACAGAGTGGTGCGCTGCATCAGTACAATCCCAGTTTGTACAAAAGCATTAAGTGGCCTCTTGTTGGTGAAGCACATCCATCACCACTGTTTGGGACGATCCCGAGGGAATTAGATGTGACCTCTGCACCTCTTGGGTTATTTATTTATATAACAATCTGCTGGTTTACACTTCAAACACGTTTTTTTCTCGTGGGCCATAACAGAAATGCACTTCCCTCCAAAATTCAACAAATCCTACGAGACAAATGCCTTTGGCTTTCCTAAAACCACCGCTGTTTCGGGCTTCAGTAACAGTATGTTCTGTTTTTCCGCGGGCGATGTGTCTAAACAGGGATTTCCTGTTGTTCCCAGACAAATAAATGAAACTGTAGAAAAACAGTTCCCGGGGGAAACACCGACTGTTGGCCCAGCATAGCCGGCACAAATAGAAGGCCGGTTCGCCCAAACAGCATCAAAGTCAAAGAACATTAAACAACGGGATTGTGTTATCTATGATTTATCGAAGGTTTATGAGGGAATGTCATCTGATAAAGCCGGCGTACAGTTAAGTGAAGCGGAGCAGGGAACAACATGCCACTTTCTATTCTGGTTCTAACACCAGCTTCTTGTGTTCCTCGCAGATGTACAAAGGATTCGAAAAGGTCCAGCACGTGCAGCACATCTACACGGACGCCTCAGAGAGTCTGTGCGGCGTGAAGTTTGATATCAACAAGTACCAGTACCTGATCACAGGTAAGCTTCATGGCGGACATTGTTTTTGACCAAACGTCTATATGAGTCGCATAATGGGAAAGTGACGTTCTTACCTCTAAGGATCCCTTCATTTTAGCTTTACCTGGAGCTTTCCAACCATTTCCCTCAAGTGGAGAAATGGTTTCAGGATGACACCCAAGAAAGTCTCATTCACAGAAACAGCTCTGTGCAAAGCTTAATAAGCTGCCAAAACGGAAGCACACAAATTTCTCACTGTCCCTGCACGATCCTGCAGCATTCAAGAATGGTAAATTAGTTACTAATTATGACTTTGGGATTGGAATATTTGAATAAGTATCTAGAATCTCTTTTGGTTTTATCTGGTATTTCCGATTTGGTCAGAAGTACGCTTCGCTCCTCTCCAGAGACTTTTTTTATTTGTCCGGTGACTCAAACTTTCCCACTACGTAGTATGTACACCATTCCATTTGCCACTGTGCAAGCAGGCAAAGCAGGGATCCTTTAAAAAAACAAACTGAAAAAATTCCCTTGACACTGCAGGACAAAAACAGCAGAAAGCAATTCTCTCACAACTTGTCATTACCAGCTAACAGGAAGCAACCGGCGTTTTCCAGCACAAGCTTTTTACGAGTTGCTATTTCCAACCGACGAGAAGATGGTATTTTGTACCCTGCGGCGCTTGGGGTGCATAACGATCGCAGAGTCTCGTCCTGTGAATCCTGTAAGATGCACCCCGCAGTGAGAGTGAACCAGCCGCTGTTGCCAGGGCAGCGTCGACTCTGTTTACCCCGGTCCGGGGACGAATGACATCACCAATGTCATTCGCTGCTCTCAAGGTCCTATAATAAGTCCCTGCATGTGCCTTAGTGGCAATAAAGGAGACCGGGTTCTCTTTTGATTGAGCCTCGAGAGCTCCGGTACTTTGAGAGTCATGTCAAGCACTCAACACCGTGTAATAAGGCAGGGGGGATTGGTTCAGGGGGGTCGAAGAAGGCCAATTTTTTTTTAAGCGGGCAAATTCTGGGTGAAGACGACTTTTTTTGGCAATTCACAATGCTCGCGAGGGTGTCGCAGGCCGCCCCTGCGCACCTGTCGGTGCGCCGCAAACAGTCAGTTGCTAAAAATAAACGTCTGCTGACCTTTCAAAATTCAGAAATAGGGGTGTTGGTTTAGTACGGCTTTACTGTGAGATTGTTTTACCGTAGATAAACACGTTTGATTGCTTGAGCGGCGTGTTTGTTTTCTCCTACGTTACACCGGGAGGCTTATGAAATTAGAATAACATGAGATACCAGCAACAGTTGGGCAGGAACTGAAATATCTGAGAAACTATTGGAACGTGGCTCAAGGCGTCAACCCACTCCCGCCTTTCTTTCCTCCAACAGGTCGCGTGTACGACGGCAAGGTCTACACGGGGCTGTGCAACTTCAACGAGCGATGGGAGCGCCTCTCCTTGGCCCAGAAGAAGGGTTTCAACCATCGCTACCAGCTGGGCTGCAAATGCAGAGTGAGTGGAAACCAGCAACCTCTGCACGGCAAAGGACCAGACAGATGAGCAGAGAGGAGGCGCTTTTAAAACTAAACGTATAACCACGGAACCAAAAGCTCACTTGGGAGCTCCTTAAGTGATTACAGGTGGAAGGAAATGCTTCCAACACAAGTGCCTTTGTGTGTGAAGCAATTCCGGCTCATTAATGCTCCTGTTCCACCATTCGCTCGTTCTTGGCGGTTTTGAGGATGTTGTTGCGAATCGTGAGCCTCATTTTCACATTAATTCTTCACGGGCGCTAAGCGGAGACAGAAACGCGGGGAGAAAACAAAGTTTTAGAGCGATCGCTGGGAGTCGTTAAATCACAACGCTGGAATCGGCCTCTTCGTTGTTTTTTCCCCTGCGACTGAAAACATGTGGCCTGCCGCTACGCAGCTGTTGTGCCTCGTAAACGTCCTACTGTACAACAGCAACATCTGCTAACTCCATCGGCCCCTATCAGTATGAGAGGATTGGCAGGGAGACGGAGCCCTGTAAACTCTGCTCCATTGCGTACACAGGGGCAGCAGCCCGGAGGCATCCAGAGAAGTCAGTAAGCACATGCAGGCGTAAACATCATCACACTTATTCCAACGCGCTGCGCCGGCCTCCGCATTCCTCCGCATAATGATCATTTACCGCACCCGGACGCAGGAAGCGCGTCGCCCCGGTTAGAAATGATTCTTCACACATCAAGAGACTCGGAAGTCACGCCAAAACGTCTGTGAACTGTGCAGGAAGCACTCTCCAGGCTTGAATAACAAAAACACCCAAAAAGAGAAGTATGCCCTCTAACTTTGAATTTGCCGGCTCATTCAGCTTGGGATAAATGCAAGCTAAACACGGCGCATCCGTTCATCAACTCCCCGAGTGGTTAACGCCACTTTTCCTGTCAATTCGAGCCGTATATATTCATCTGTCAGTCTTTTTGTGCGAGCACCTGGAGGTGTGACGCACAAGAGACGCGGAGCAAAATCTAATTTTAATCGCCGAGAAACTACGAGAACATGCCTGCTTCAGGACGATGGTCGACATTCATTTAACATTCCACAGCACAAAGCATATGAATGCCAGGATACGCTTATTTGGTTTCCATTAATTATTTAAAATGAGTTTTAAATTAGTCTAATTTATTTCAAATGAAATAGTTGTTGTAAAAAGCTTCCTTTTGACACCTCATCTATTAATCTGCTGCAGTAAGGGACTGAAAACAAAAGCTGAAAGCAGCAAATCCTTGATGCGCTTTTATACTTCAACAAAATGATGTACTCTTCTTTAATGATCAAAATGATCTACTCTTCGCTTCAACAAGTTCATGAATAGATTATGAATAATTATACGTTTTCTAGTATCCAGTTTGGTTTCCTGCTACATGGCCACATGTTCGGTTTCCCCTCTGTCTGTGTAGATCAAGTCCTGCCATTACCTGCCCTGCTTCGTTACCTCAAAGAACGAGTGCCTATGGACGGACATGCTGTCCCACTTCGGCTACCCGGGCTACCAGTCCCGGCACTACGCCTGCATCCAGCAGAAGGAGGGCTACTGCAGCTGGTACCGGGGCATGGCTTCACGCGACAAAACCACCATCAACGCCACCGACCCCTGAACTTTGACGGACCCGCCCTTCTCCCTTCCCCGCCTCCCTGATCCTGTCCCCACCCGTTCCTGCCTACACAATTGCAGGACTCTCTCAGCTCACCTGCGTTGGTGACGGCCTCTTTTAAAGTGGCAACAAAAGAGAAAAGACCCCGTCCATTACAGTGCCTCCTCCGTAGCACTGATAGAAAACGTTTTTCCAAAGCGTGAATCAAAGTCATCGCAAACAAACGGTCTCTTCAGGGCTCAGTGCTGTTAAACGCGGGATGAAGACAGCCAGTCATAAGACCAATAACCAGTTTAAGACCGCGATCAAACCTCCATTGGAACTTAAGAGTTGATTAACTAATTCCCAAGGATCTATTTTTTTAATAAGCCCCGTTTTATTAGCAACCTGCAGTTAGCCTACCGCTAACCCAGTATTATTGTAATTTTGTGCATTGAGGCAGTTCATCCTTTAAATGGACCCTCAGAACTAAAGTTCACAATCAATCAGATTCATTTCAATCAGTGAAAGCTGTATGAACTTAATGATCATTATCGTCGTTACAAGCCAATGATCATTATGTAAATGTATAAATGTAAAGTGATTACATTGTTGCTACTGAACTGTACTTGCTAGAATTAGACTCCACATCAACAATGCAGATTGAGTGCAAATGTAAGGTAAGATCTCTGAATACTACACAATTTATTTTATGTTTTTTTTTAAAGAAAAAAAACACTTCTTACAGAGATGGTGATATTTTATTTTTTGCTGTATATAACATAAGCTACAGACATGGACTATCAATTCAACTGAAACCTCTTTAATGAATTTATTTATATGATTATTGGAGTACACGTGGTATTATCTGCATAGACAATAAAAAATAGACTCAAAACTACTTTTGAAACAACCATCGCAGCCTGTGCAAGCGTCCAGAATGAAGGACCAGCGTATCCAGTAGTCTAGTACACATGGTACTTTTCTTTGTTGGCTTATCCTAGTCCCCCTCACTGGTACTCTTCACCAATGAAAGTCAAGTGTAAGCAGAGGTTTCAGACATATTTTGTAAGAATCTTTTTTATTTAACTATTTCAAATGGACTATATATATATATATATATAAAATCAATCAAAGTAACAATGTCACCAAATTCATTCTCAGTCACCTGTTCCCATCAAGGTCTTTTTTCAGTGCTTTACCTTCTGTCCATTCCATGAGCAGACTCAGATTTATGACGTCAGTAACACGTAGATTATCTTACAGCGTTAGAGCCCAGTAGCTTTGACCAGGTTGTCGTTTTCAAAAGAGCAGTTTGACATTGACTTCATATTGGCCAAGATTTTGCGTCTTTTTTTGAGTCTGAATGGTCTTCAACCTGTCAACCTCCTCTTGATAACGAATCTTCGGCCTGAGTTGAGTCTGTACCGCGCCGTTTTTAACTGGCTACAATTAGTTACCAACAAATCCGCGCCAGTAGAGCTTTATTTCCATACAAAACATGTCCTTTCTGTCTTTATACGTGTTGACGAGACCTCTCCTCCAGCTGGGGCGGTTCTGTGTCACTATTTCTGTGGTTCATGTTTGTGTAAATATACTGTCTGCTTAACACAGAAACCCTTGGTCAAGTTTGATCCTTACAAAAAAAATTCCAATCAAGCAAGCTGTGTACAGATCCCCGAGGTGTGTGTGCACGTAGAGAGGGGGGCGGGGGAAGGGTCCTTGTAGAGGTCATAGAAATGGTCGACTTAATTTCTGTGTTTTATATTTTTATAATAAAGATTTAATGAAAAACGGACCAGTGTGTGGACCTGCTTGTGTTTTCTCTGCCGTGTATTAACAAAGGACCAGACGGGCACTCACCATCTGCGTGTGATTGGGATAGAAGGTTTGTTCGTTCAGGGGGAACTTCTCAGGGCCGAGGGAGTGGTAGAGCTTTATCATCTGAGAAAACTGCAAGCAGGAAAAAAGAGAAAAGAAAGATATTAACATTGGGAGCATGACAATAGAAGAAAGGTACTGTATGCTTTGTCAAACAAGTGTGCCGGCCCCAGGGCCACTGCCAGGGTATTTGTGGGTGTGTCTCTGTCTGTGTGTGTTACAGGGTGAACTTCCTGGTGGAGCTGAGGCCATCAGGCAGATCAGACGCAGCTGGCCACCGTCTCTTGAGTGCATTAAAACCTGCCCCTTTCTGGGTGTTTGGGCGCCACTGCTGGCTTTCTCCTGTTCCCCAGCACAATGGTGGTTTCGTTTGCTGTGTTTCGTTGGCTTAATGATTACTTTGGAGAATAAACATTGTTGGCTGGTAATCCCTGTAGCGTGGTTTCTTCTATTAGTTGTGGCCTTTGAGCCGGACCATAACACAAGGAAGCTGCATATACTGTAGGTGGAACATGAGATCCAACATGGGGAAGGGAATCGATATACTTCGATATACTATGAGATTACTTACCACCCACGGTTTGCTGCAGAAGTTGTAGATTGAGAAGAGAGAGTTGCTGCCCGGGACGCCTCCGAAGTGCAGGCCGATCACAAGGTTCCGGAAATCCTCCCCGGGCACCATGCTGTAGGCGTGCTGGCGGACCAGGACGAAGTCCGGCTTGAAGGACCTGCAATAAGAAGGATGTCAAAATGAAGACGGTGCAGAGAGAAGTGTGGGTTTGCTGATTGTTCCTCTTCCGGTCAATGCGATAAATAAAATCGAACGAGCTTTCATAGAGCGGTTGGCATGCCGACCTCAACTCAGACGTTCGACTCGCCATCCCATCACGCGTCGCCCTTCTGGATGAGCTGTCCTTTGAGTGTCAGAAGAGGCCGCAAATCTTGCTCATTTGGACATGAATATATGAAGACAGTTTTAGGAGAATCCCCCTTTCTGTTTAGAAATCCGACCCGACTGCGCGGCCAGCGGCTCCGTCGGCGCGTTGATGCGCTGCATCTGGGTCTGGTGTTTACAGTCGAGGGCTCCATCATTCATCCAATGGAAGCTCCTCCGTGCACCTCATCTTTTTGGACCTTCCGCCCAATTAAAGCAGGCCTAAGCCTTCCTTTACAAACTGTTCTGGGAGCGAAGCCAAGCGACCCGCCAGGCACCTGGAGCCCTCATTCAAAGCAGCCCGCATTTCACATTGATGCAGGAAATTCACTTTGACAGCCTTCCATGTTTGAGCTGTTTTCAGATTGGATGCAGGTTTGAGATTCCTGTCGTCCAAAATGTCATCCAGCAAGTGTTATTTATTTAACCATTTATATATCCTTTCTACGCTGCACATCTCTATTCTGTAAATAACTGTAAACAATGTACTCTTTCACTTTTGTATACACATACAATCAAGTGGAATTTGCTTCTCGTGATCGTGACTTTTCATGCAGATTTCAGACGGCCGCCCGCTCCCCGTAGAGCGGTGAGGAAAAGCGGCGTTGGCGGATGACTCTTAGTGAGGATATTTGTATATTACAAATATCCACTGTAACTCTAAAGCTATAGATAATTGTAGCCTGTTATGTCTTTCATGTGTGAGCAGCTTCACTCTTTTGTGAAGCTCTTGCTTGATTACTTTACTGTTCACCTGCACGTCCCGCATGCACAACAAAAACATGCAAAAGGCCCCCGTTCACACGCACACAGGACGTTCAGGGGGCCGCAGGGTGCCAGCCGGGCCCTCGTGTCCACGTGTCCTCGCCCCTCGAGTCCACGAGTGCTGCTTACTTCAGACAGCACGGGCAGCGCGCTGGCCGAGGAGCAATCCGGCCTTGGCGACAGAGCGACTACAGCTGTTCCTTCCCGCTGCTGCGCTCAGTCTGCTATTTATACAGGATGGAGCAGTTTATTGAGGCTGCAGAAACCAAAGCAGACTCAACAGTCGACCGAAGCGGCGCATTTATCGGGAACTCCAACAGTCTAAAGGAGAACAACAGGGTGCCTGAGAGAGTGCGAGGGAAGTGCAGCGCCGCATGAGCAAAGACATTGAGCGAGAATACACCTGCGCTACTGCTGGAAAACTAAGACGTGGTGCTGCGTCCGCTTTCCAATCAGGAAAAGGCTTGAATCCAAGAAGGGCTTCAACTAATTATTATATATGATCGATTATGATGAAGTTATGCCAGTTATGTTCTTACTTATTTGATCCATTGGTTTATCAAATCAAAAACAACCATGAGTCCAGTGTTACATCTTCAAACTTGTTTGTGCAGATGTACATTAATGAAGACAAACTCTTATCCTTTGTGTTACCAAAACAAGCTGTACGTTTTGCACAGCACAGGAAGAGGCTTTTCTCTACGCAATGCTAGGCTCATGCACGCACACGCACAGCTGCTACTCCTTTGTGAGAAAGGCCTGATGCAGAAGACATTCAGCTCGCTGGGATGGCTTGCACTTGACTTGGGTTAATGGAGCCAATGCCCCTATAGCAGAGGAGCAGGTTGGTCGGCCGTTACCTTGTTACGGCGAAACCGTGTTCTTCCCCGCAGGTGGTGGATTAGACTGAAGCGGCAGCTGCGTCGGTTTACGACCCGAAGCGCTTGGGGGCCCCTCGGTCATCCGTTGGCAGGCGATATGCTAATGCGACCTTTCAATGGGATATCAGCAGGTGCAATATAGGCACCGGGAGGGGGAGATCAGGGTGTCGGATGAGGATATTGGGAGGCAATGGGTCCACTCTTGACACTGAGGATCTGGTTGATGTAGTGCTTGAGTCAGAGAAGGTGTAATATGCATTGATGTAATGGCGTGCACGTGGAAGTGGCTGCTCACTAGGAGCCCCCAGAGAAGGATGAGCCCACCGCGAGCATTTAGCAGCTAAAAAGACGCGATGCGCTAAAAGTGAAGTATTTAAGTGAAGTATTCAGGGGACCAGAAACGCAGCACTAAAGTGAATGTTTATAACTTTATGATGTGGACTGAGTCTTGTTAACATCTTGCCCATGATGCACCAGGGGTGCCAATCAACATGTTTAACCTTTTAACTCTTATGCTTTCTTTTGAGTCACTATATATGATTGGAAAATGTATTGACTCTTTAAACTGTATTACTTTTATTCAGCTATTTTGTTGTAAAAATGATAAGATAATTATTGCCCATAAAGTAAAAAGGCAAATAAATCATTTTAAGGGCTGCGTCACTTTGTGTCAGTCTGGTTATAAATACACTTCAGGCCTCACAGTTGTGAACGCCCATTCTACAATATACTGTACAACAGTGCCAACAGGATGTTTTCATCAGCATTCCTGGAGCAGCAAACTATTGAACCCCTGGACAATATGCGTCCATTTTGTTGTCCAGATCCATTTACAGTGCAGGATCTGTGACCTTCTAATGGGCTCCACAGAGATGTCTGAACTGTACGGAGCATTTGTCTTTAAAGCGGCCATGTGCCTGGCTCAAAGCCTGGTGCGGGTCTTATCTTCCTTCCATCAGTCTGTCTCCCGATGATAAGGATAAACTGGGTAGAAGTTGGCGGGAATGCCACGAATGTGGAACAGTACGTACTGAGGAGCAGCGGAGCAATAGTACACAATGGTTCATTGTGCCAAATGGCCTCTGCGTCATCTGAGGGAAATGCACCTTAGAAGGACAAATCTGTGCTTTCCTGTTACAAGGACGGTCACTATGGTTGTAAAAAACATCTGGGCTCATACCAAAAAATAGTTTTTATGCTGCGAGGAACAAAGGTTCAACATTTTAGGAAATACAGATATCAAATTAAATGATCCACTTATGAAAAGGATGACCTTTTGGCAACAGTCTAGAAATGACCATTTCACAATACTTTGGCCCCTGCTAATGAAAACTTTGTGCACTTATGTTGCATTATAAACATCATCAATAAAAAAAAAAAACTTCTTCTTGATTCATAGGAACAAAATCTACACTTCTGTTTATTTTAACAGGTGGATTGAGATCCACTTGGCTGACGTTAAGGGACAAAGTGAATTGTTTGAGCAGAGTTTTATCAAAAAGTAGACAAGAGTGCGTTTTGGAAAAGCCTCTGATGGAAAACCTTGTAAAAGTAAACATTCAAAGCAATGCCATTTTGTATATATTGGACACCGCTGTTTGAAAGTTAGCTTAGTTTTGTGTGTACAATGACTCCCTGATGCCCGGCCCCACGCTGGGGTCCCCTGGCCTGGATCTGAGGCTCCCTGTGGTTGTGGCCCCGGTGGCTCCGGGCTCGAGCTGGCGCCGCCTCAGATCCTGGGCGGTGGCCCGGCCTGGGGCCGCCAGAGCTTTAGATCAACTCCAGCTGCGGTCGCACTCCAGGGTTCATCTCCACAGCGCCGTGAACGATGGCGGGAGGGGAAATCAGCATTATCGTTACGGTTGTGTCAATTATGCGCCGCCATTTGTACTCGTGGATGATTATGACAAACAGGCGGGGATGGAGTGGGACTCTGTGTGCCTTCAGTACAGTCACCAGCGCTCCATAGGAAATGCACTCACAGGCCTGCAGCCACGTCTGAACTGAGCCGCATTCATTCGCTCGGTAATAAGATGAACCTGTCGAAGTAATTGGGTGTTGTGGCAGACAGTTTCTTCACTGATTAAAATGGCCTTTCGAAAGTGGAGAGAGTGTTGGGGAGTGTTTAAGCTTGTATTTGTGCGTGTGAGAGAACCGTTTGTGTGTGGTCTCAGCAGTAAATTGTCACCCGAGGTAACCAAAGGAGGAGAGTCTTGTTCTGTGTTTGTAATTGGAAAGAGGAAAGAGGGTCGGCCCCATCTGGCTGACACCGGTTGCTTTCAGGACAGAAAATTAAATTAAGAGAGAACCAAAAGATTCACACAATGATCTGCTAATGTAATCTAGCTGAGACTTTGCGCTCCTCCTTTGGGTCAGAAAATGGCGAGGAATCTGACGCAGCCGTGGTTGAAAAAATAAATATATAACTAATTGGGTGTCTGGACATTTAAACCAGTGTACTGTTATACTTTTAAAAAATCCACCCAGCTAAATCTTCACTTCACTGCTCGCCGCAACCTCTATGTCGAATAAAAACGGCTTAAGCCCTCCTTCTTCCACCGAGACATCAACGTGTGGAGATAAATTAAGTCAAACTAAATGGCACTTCAGTGTGATTTTTCATCACTTGTGAACTAAATGGTGGTTCTCGCTGTGAATCTTCATATCAAGTGTCTTAAGAGCAATATGAGCAATCTGCCTGCTGTGTATTGGGACAAAAGCTGCTTAGTTTCCTTGTAATTTAGTGTTACTGACGGCATCAGTGTCCCCACAGGCACAATAACACGAGCAGTTAGTGTTAATTAGGCCACTAAGAGCAATATATGTTTTTTATTCCGAGAGTCCAGCGTTGCATGATGGAAACTTTCCCCTCACATCCACATTATAGCCCATAACCGCTTCCTCTGAGTGCAACAGTAAAACGAGCTCAACAAAGTCCCCGCTGCCATCCCTCGCCATAAAGTAGGAGGGACTCCAGCCCCCCCGCGACCCTGTGTGCAGGATAAGCGGTTTGACAATGGATGGATAACCGCACCGAGGAGTCCTGGGATGGGGATGGAAGGGGGGGGAGGCGTGGCTCTGCTGTGGCCCCGCCTCTCAGCCAGACCAGGGTCTCCAGTCGGAGCCGAGCAGCTCTCCAGAAGGGTTTTGGCAGCGGGCGAAGCCAAAGGGCTGACTGCAGCAGTGCGGCAGGGAACAACCCGCCGTGACCACTGCGCCTCGCAGGGCGGCGCCGCGCATTCAGCAGCGGCCGCATGCACGCTCCACTGCGCTGGAAGCGTGCATCTTTGTGTTCCGTTGTTTCGGCTCAGCGGGTAAACGAGACAGATTTGTGAGGAAAGCACGAATGGAAGTGATGTACAAAAGGAAACGCATTCCAATAAGAAATAACACAACAACTCTGCACATGTTCACAACCCAGAAACCCGTGGGTGCGTATAGCCACACATTGTATGCACGTTCTTGTTTTATCAGATTTGTGGAGCCGTGCATTCACACGGTTTGACAGCTTTCCGGTTGGAGACAAATGCATGTAGACACATTTACTGAAAAAGGTGCAAAAGCAAGACAAAAACTACAGCCAGTGGTTAAGTTGGCTGTTAGCACACCTTTCAGGATCATAAATGTGAGCAAAATTTTTCTCCTTAGCAGCGGCTGGGGGTCCACAGTGCTCTGAGCTGTAGATGGGCACCAGAAGCCCATACCGGCAGGGGGCCGGTTAAGAGGGGCAAGTGGCAAGTGATGAGTCAGCAGGCGGTCCAAACCAGCTTTGAGAATATGTGAGTCACCGCAACCATGAGGGCTCAATGAGCATGACGTCATAACCACAAAAAAGCACATTTTAAATAAGTCCGACCAGTCGACTCAGCGACTAAGAGGGAGCGGCTCTACTTGGTCAGCGCTCACAATCGGATGTGAAGATCATCGTCAATCGGGTCCCTCTCGCGATGCAGTAGATTCAACGCGAGTGAGAACAAGTGCTGCGTGGATGCAAGGTCAAAGGTCAGAGCACTGAGAACACAACAGCCAGAGGACACATGGAGGAGCTCGGAGCTGCTTTGAACACACAGTACACTGTAAACGCGCGGCTGCGCATGTGAGCATCCCATGATCTCTCTCACACACACACACACACACACACAATAACCCAATCAGACAGAGCGTGTTTTGTTTGTTTTTGGGAAACTAGTGTTTTGTCTTATGTCTATTACAACATTTTTCGGGCAGAGAATAAAACAAAATCATAAACTTTAATGCGCTGTGATTTAGGACATGACCGCTTGCAGACTCCTTACACGATTTGTTGTTCAGTTCAGAGAAGTAAACAACAAGGCGAAAAGCGCTTGGCAGTGGACGTGAACGTGGCCGCGCGGTGAGACCATCTGCAGCCAATTTGGCTTCTCCATCGCTACAACTAAATAAACAATGACCTCTGGGTCCAATCTGGCAACAGGCTGCATTGTAATGAAGGCTCCCGCTCTGTGATCACCCTCTCTTGATTTCACCTTGATTAAGAGATTCAATAATAGTAATAATTCACTGTGAGTTGAAGCAAAAACACCAAAAGGTTCTGAATGCGTGAGATGACCCGGGAGAGCTGGTAGGGTCATCTCGACTTGAAGGAAAGGCGCCTCAACGCTTCTTGTCTCCCTTAGCATCGATGACGCTGGACCACATCAGCTGATCAGTGATCTCCTTGAGCAGCAACATCACATCCCAGAGTGGCCTATTTAAACACCCGGCTCCACGGAGCTCACAGCTGCTGATCCTGGAGCTGCCCAGAGGACACACTTCATGACGATCTTTTCAGATACACAAACCACCCAAAAATATTATCTGTGTTTTTAGTTTGACTGTGACAACTGGTATCAAGGTGAAAGAGCCTCACAATGGCTGTAAAGAAGGGTGTTGCCTTCCTGGTTGCCAAGAGACCTGGCCTTCAACACATGGCCTAATTGGAATTATCGGTGCTGTCAGATCGCTGATCGGATGCTTAACTCAAACCCCTGGTTGCATCACACGCCGTTTGCGATAGCATCACGGTGACGTTAAGGGAACCAGAGCTGGAACACATGTGCAAAAGGTCGACAGGTTGAATTAACACGACCCGTCACACAGGGTTGAGATGTGACAGGTGGTATTTATATTTTTCCCCTCATGGCATAATCCCATTACTGCTGTTATATAACAGAGAAGAGAACAGGAGTTACTGTGCAGGCTCATTCAGGCAGCAAACGGGCCGCGTGGGCAACTGCATCAACACCCGCTCTCCCCCCTCGCCGCCGAGCATCCTACCTGACCACTCTGGTGCCACCTTTGTTGACCTGCATGTCCACCATACATCCCGAGTTGACGTAGGAGGCCAGGTTGATCTCCGAGAACTCCGCCTGGGGAAACAAAGAACAACGAGACATGATCATATGTTGCGTCCCACAACAAGATGCTGTAAAAGGTCAAGTTTGTCTACAGCGATTGAACTCCCTGACCTCGTCCTCGGATGAACAAAAGGTCTTTCTAAGAAAAACGTATTGCTTTCATGAAGTGAAAGTAAACATGTTCCCTTGCGGCATGCTCCAATACTTTAACTTAACATATTTCTGATAAAGAAAAGGGGGTAAAAAACAAACCCACCGAGGTAGTTCAGACAATAGATTCCTCCTTTTACATTTCTGCATTTGCTGCCAGGGAGAAAGTCAGAGAGACGGGGAGTTGGTGAGAGGACGCAAATGAAGTTATCCCCAGGCTGTGGCCTCCCGGACAGTGAGAGCCTTGTAAAAGCCGTAGCCCGGCTACCTAATGATTCAGTCAAACTCCCAGGGTCATTCGAAAGGGGAGCGAGGGGGAGGGGGGGGGGGGGGGGGGGGGGGGGCGACAGTCAACTTCTGGGAAGGAACTTTCTAGATGGAAAAGCCCCGGACAGAGACAACTCAATTAGCCCTTTAATTAATCTCACTGTAGAGACTATGTCTATTGATGTCACTGCTCCTGGCCAGATCTAACATTCATGGTCTTCAGTCTCATAGACTCACATTATTGTGCAAAAACTTCATAGTATTCCCATCAGTACGTTGGGTGTAGGGTGTTTAGTTGGGTTAAGTAAGAAGGTCTTGGGTCCCACAGTCCAAAGACATGCTCTGCTGGTTGGATTAAATGGTGACTCTTAAGCCTACTTTATGCTTCTGCATTTTCAGAGTGACGCAAGGACACGCACACACAAGGGACACGCAAGAGCCCCTTGCGTGTCCCTTGCGTGCGTCGACCCATTTTTCTTGAGGCTTCCCGCAGCTCGCAAGGCTGTGATTGGTCCGCTAACTAAATCCTTTACGGAGTCTCACATTTCCGTTTTCATAGCCTCATAGCATTCCAATACCGCCATTATTAAAACAAAGATTTTTTACAAGACAACGGATCAGATCAAACTTTTGTCGGAAGAAATGCGTAAATATGACCACTTCTACAAGCCGCCATTGGCGGACTATAAGGACACGCGGGGAGAGCTCTTGAGGAGGGCTCGGACGCAGAGTTGAGGTTCAACTGACGTTTTTATTGTCCAACAAAAAACACAGGGAAGATGAATGGGGAAATGCTCTGGCAAAACTGAGAGAGCTGAATAGTTACCAAAAGAAAAACCCAAATGTCTTTCCCTTTTACAGAAGAAATAACAAAACTAAATCAAAAAAAGGCTCTAAACTAAATCATGGAGCTGTGGAGCCATGAATGGCACAAGGCCGACTAAGGAGACCACAAGGTGGAGATGCAGACTATAAGTACACATGAGGGAAGTGTGGGAACAGGTGGACACAATCGGGAATCAGGGAAGACAATCAGACCGGTGACACATGAGGAAGGTCTGAGGAACCTGAAACGAGAGGAGAGTTCATTTCCAAAATAAAACAGGAAGTCACAAAACAAACATGGAGACGGGACAAAAACCCAACTTGACATACAGGTGTGACAAGATCTCGCAAACGTTGGTTTGCCGGTCGAGGGGAACAAAGTTGTGTAGGAAAATACGGGACAAATGTGTCCGCGATGAAAACAACAGTAGCGATGCACGGGGCAATAAAGTGTATGATTAAAACAAACCAACCAACAACTTCCACACACAAAGACGTGACTCTCTAGGTCGTCTTTAGCGGTGAATTGCTCTGCAACACACGCAAGACTTTAGAACCATGAATTGAAACGAGTGCGTCGACACGACGGTGCGTAAAGACGCAGAAGCATGCGCCAGCCTTACCTCTCCCATAGGTATGTGTACGTATGTGAGACTGAATGGTTGTCTCCATGTCAACCCTGCGATTGAAACATGACCAGTCCAGGTTGAACCCGGTCTTTATCTCGGATTACCTCCAACCCTCCAGCCCCCAGAACCCCAGAACAAAATGACTGACTGTTCAGTGCTAATTAGCAATCCTTATCCTAACACGCTTAACCAAAATGATGAAAACGATATACCTGCTTTAAAGTGAGCCAATGGTTGGAGTCAAAGGGAAGCTTAACAGCTGCTTGTTGAACACAGATGCAAAGTAATGGGCCCTAAACAAACAGCCTGCCGACTACCACATCTACTAGCTGTCGACTACCAAACACAACCCTACCAAAAAAACAAAAAAAGACTGCATTTTATTTAGAGTCAACAATGGACCAGATTCACCGCAGGGTCTAAAATTGAGATGATGAGTGACGCATTTAGACGGGGGCTGCAGCTTTGTTTGTCTGCTGTTGATGTCACATGACCACGGCCTTTGACTGGAAAGGCCGAGCCCTGTAATTGCATCAATCAACAAAGAGGACAATGACCAATGACCACACAATGACCGGGTTTTAATAAATAGCTTGGCTTTGGCTTTTCACACCTTTGTAATCTGTAATCGGTCCCACGTTGTTGGAGGATAAAAGCAGCGATTTTGAACTGCACTGGAATCATCAAGAAACAGAATACAACATCATTTCTGTTCACCAATATATTGTGATTTTCCCCAAAATCCTGATGGCTGGCTGTTTAACAGACGATGCTCTGATGGCCTCGCAACGACACAGCCCTGCAGCTGCTGCTGCTGCGCTTTGCAAACTGCAAAAGACAGGCAGCGCAGCGAGTCTCACACACATCAGCCTCCAACTCCACCACGCCGACACGGACGGGGATGAAAGCAAATCCTCCAGCCGACCCTTTGCTCAACCCGGCTCCCGCAATTTGCAAAGCAAGTTGAGCCGATTCGCTATCTACACCTTCTCATGCTGCGATGATCACTTGAGTCTGCTTTACCACGCTTTACACAGGCTTTCATCTACATAAACAGGAAATATTATCAGCCGTATTGCCACAGAGATAAATTTGCCTTTCATCCAGCACCGCGGCCCGTGTAAAACTCTGCATGGGGGAGTAAGTCGCTCTTGAAAAGACTGTGCGAACGTAACGAAACCGGGTTGTCGTGGGGGGGGGGGGTTTGCCGAGAGAAACGACAACACCAACACCACCCACCTCTTTCAAATGACCGTGGCGCACTCTCTGAGGAGGAGTGGGAGGGGGGGGGCGTCGAGTAAATGCCGTTATCTCATTTAAAGGCGCCGCTCACGCTCAACGCGCTCCAAGGACATCTACTTGGCCTCCTTCCCTTTCCTCGGCTCTTCTCTGCGCGCAACACTGAAAGAAACATCTGTGCGCTCGGCAGCACGCGGGCCTCACGGACGCTCGCACGCACGCGTGCAAATCCTCCATCGCTGCGTGTCCAAAACAAATCCCATCCAAAAACACACAGGGGGCCTGCGTTGACTCGCGCCGCCACCTGATGAAACCTAGAGAGCGGCAACGTTTTGGCGAGGGGAGCCGAGCATTCCCCCGTCGTCGCCGCCGCCGATTGGCCGGTTCCAGGCGAGATGGAGTGCGAACAGCCGCTGTCACTGGGCCGTAACGGATGGAGTGGCTGCTCGCGGGGGCACAGGCCCAGAAGCCAGGACGGGAGGCCTTTCACGGCGCCATGGTTACCATCACGGTAACGCATTCAGACACTTGTCTCGGAGCAGCTCTTGCCCTGGGAAAGGAAAACAGGAAGTGGTACGTGGGGGCCAAGCGCCTCCAGAGCTGGTTGTTGAGCAGCATTCAGGCTGTTTTAAGAGTAGCTTTCAGCTAATCTGCTAGGAGGAACAGAATCAAGGAGGGTTTGAAGTTTCTTCCCCTTACTGAACTCGTTCTGGAAGCCAGAAGCTGCTCACCAATCATTTATTCATTTACAGAGATCCAAGCGAACTAGAAATGCAAAACACAGTCGAGCAGCTACAGGAGAAGCTGGCGTGGATTACTTGATAACTTGTGTGGGGGAAGTAACCTTTAACTCAACGCTTTTTTTAATAGACGTTTTCAAGCAAAATCAACTTACAAACTAAAAACACAGCGTGAAAGGGATACAAAATATTACTGTACTGATACAGTAGACAACTCAAGTACCTCGAGTACAACGCCGAGGTGGCGACCTGTCAATCACAAGGTAGCCACACCCTAAACATGGAGTCTATTCTACTCATGCTGTATTGAGGAAGACCATAAACTCCTGTTTAATAAGGCAATATGTAAAGGGAGTAGGGTCATTTTCTCATAGCCTCGCTGGCCACTAGAGCGAATGCAAGTTTGAGGCCATTCCGCATCGACGTCACTTTTCAGAGTCAAAGGCTGCCGCCTGGGTGTGAGGCGCGCGCGCGGTTAGCCTAGCGACAGAAGCGCTCAGGCTCAGTTATCCCTGCAGTGCCGGGTGCACTCTGCCCTGAATGCAAAGCCATGTGAACCTGCGGATAGCACACTAAACACCGCTTGACGGCAGCTCCTCGGGACCCTTTGCGAGTATTTTTAGATTTGGATTACCGCGTGGCATTGAGGTTGGGGAGGTTAAGGTGCCTTTTGTTTAGTCGTGAGTCAAATTGCACACAGGACCATTTGTTCGTTGGAAAGAACGTGTCGGGCTGCACTTTAACTACAAGTCTTTCTGAGAAGTGAGATTGTTTGTTGTTACAAAAAAAAGGGGTATATGATAAAGAATCATATATATTTTGTTGTGATTACGAAAAAGAGGACGTCTAATCGTAGATCGAGGAGGGCATTGATTTAAAATATGAAAATAGATGTTATCATAACGGCTACAGAATATATTAATTCCCAAATTGACCCTGTTCCACCAATATAGCTGTACTTTTCTGTATTTATGGTCCTTAGTGGAAGACCAAAACAGAAACGCTATTGATAAAATCGTTGTAGCCCAAAAGGAGCCTCTTATTGTGGGTTCTTTTTATCCAAAAATAGATGTTTTTTTGTGACACAGTGTACTTCTTTTATTGTCTCAGACCTTGACCCACGAGACCTGGGTGGACAACTTACGAATAGAGAATGTTGCATGAAAGTAGTTGTTACTTTACTCCCAGACAGCGATGGACGCGTGCTGGCAATTGTTGAATTGACACATGAGACGTACACGAGGTTCCAGCCAATCAGCCTTCTGCACAAATGTTACAAGAACAGACTGTGGTCATGTGATATGCAGCCTGCGTCTTTGCCGACTACCTCAGATTTATTTAGTACACCTCACGATAAACTCAGTCAAATAGCATGCTGGTGCAATTGAGAGGCCTGAAGTACAGTGGGCCATTCACGTGCACCCCGGGGAGGTATTTGGCCCTAATCACTACCACCTTGCACAACAGAGAAATAATTCATTGAGGCACTGAACTTAAATGCAGCAGCTGGACCAGTCAAACGTCTGCAGTCGGTACCGAAACGTATTGTCGTCTTGAGAAAGTTCGACCCAGATGCCTCGTGTCATGTGGTGCGGGGTGCGGATAACAAGCAGCCAACTGCCTGCGAGCTGCCATGACTGAAGCGGAAAGGAGCGCGGGACAGCTCTGAGGTCATGTGCCTGCTGAGCAGATGTTGCCCTGCCCGACCCGGATCAACACATGGTCCGGCTGGGCCACCGAAGAACCGCCTCTTGTTCTTTCACAAACAACGGGCCCCTTTAAATTCAACTGCCTAATTTGTCCAATTGTGCAAATTGCAGTGTTTATGACTCTGCAGGGATTGCTGGTAGCAAACAGTCGCTTTGCTTGGCAGCCTTCGGCTGTGCGTCGATATGTGTGTGAGCAGCTCTGATTGCAGCCGGGTAACCTTCTGTCATAGACAGACATAAACTGTCATCAATTTCGACGTATTGCGCATTGAGAAGCAGGACTGCAACTTTTGGAGCATGAGATGTCAGCTTTGGGGGCCCTCGGCTTGGCACTGCTGCCATGCTACCCACATTTAAGAGTGGACTAAAATCCAATCGAATCAACACAGCAGGATGGTCAGAGCGGAGGCCATTTTTCTGGATCTTAGTGGTGACCGCTTCACGTAGCAGGTTAACTTCCATATAAATTGAGGATTTAGTCGCTTTTTATATTTCTAAAAATCAAAAACCATTTTTTTCACCTCTGTGCAAATGTGTTTTAACGTTGTTATCTCCTTTGTTTATATTGTTTCATTTTTCAACATTAACGCATTAATATATGCGTTTAATGCGCCCAAATGTTTTTATGTAGTTAACGTAACTTTGTTACATAAGGTTTAGTAAGTATACCGGAAGTTGACCACATTTTGTCACATTTTGTTTCTCAGAACCTGTTTTCGTTATCCTATGACTCTTTGGGTCTAACGCTTTCACGTGTAGAGCTACGCCAAATTGTCTTTTTTGCTGACTCACGTGCGCACGCCATCGCCGTGGAGCTGTGGGAGCCGTCGGACATGACAGTCCTCAGGGCCTTCAAGGCGGCGAGTGACGGAGCGCAATGCAGAGCACTAGAGGGGAAAACTATTCATAACTGATCAAAAGTCAAAGTCGAATCAAAGATGAAAATCATCCCAGAGGGGAGAATTGTTTGGTGTTCCAGCTAACGTTAGCTAGCATTGACTTTACAAAACATTGGCTTTTTAAACCGTTCCACTTGTGGTACTGCAAGAGTACGTTATTAAAAACTGGATCAGGTTTTGGGGCGTTAGCCCTTAATAGTGATTAGTTACACTAGAGTTCTTTTCCCACTTAAAAGACCAGATTTTTCTGATTATATCAATTTGGGATGAATTCAACATGCATATTGGCATGCTGACGATGTCAAACAGAAGACAGAAAAACAAGGAAGCACATATCAGAGGATGAATGTATGAGAGTATTTGCATTCTTTCTACCTTAGTTTTGAATTTTGGCTTGATTTAAGTGAGTCACAGGCTCATGATTTCGGAGCACTAACCTGTACATTGCACATTAACTCTCCTTGTAACCCGCAAGGGATTAACTGACCGAGTGAAAGAACTTTACGTACTACCGCAGCTCTGGTCCTGTTAAGAGTAATAGAGACCTTTTTGTATTTCGCTCAGAAGAGCCGTGGTTTTCATTTGGAATCAAGACGAGGGGAAGTCGTTATACTCATAACCGTGAGGATCGCCTGGCACGTCCTCGTCCCTCGGACCATCGGCAATTACTAACCAACACATTTCATCATTTTGCCAAAGAATTAATGAAAAGGCAGTGAAATGGAGCCTGTTTTTATTAGTCACAAAGCACCACCACCGGCGCTCCCATGAGCATCTGCTCAGTGGATTAAAAGAGTTACCCGGCGGACACGAGACCTCAGACATCAAAGTGGGTCACGTAAATGAGAGGGGAAGGACCCACAACAACGGTGCACACTTAATCTGCTTGGGGGAAGGTATAGGTGGCGGGGCGGCCTTAATGACAGACGTTACATCGAAAGAATCAAAAGGTTTGCGCGCTCTTTCTTCTCTGGCCACCGACCGGCATCGGGCCTTCCCTGCTGCAGCATCACACGCGGGCTGGTGGAGATGGCAGCGTGTTAGCCAGAGGAGGTATGTTGGCTCGGCGTTTTCAAGACCACTGGTTCAGAGAGTTCTGAATAAGACGTATGATCGTTTGGCGTACGATGGGCAACCTGTCAGTGCCAAAATGTAATATGAGCCCTGGAGACACTTGCTTTAGCTGGTAGAGCAGGTCACAGCAGGTTGATGTAAAACGCTCGCGACTATAATTACTTTAACCTCACTGCTGCTGTTCGGTTTCAGTGTTGTTCCGTGTCTTTCAAAAAAAAGAAGAAAAAAAGTCCTTCAATGTCAAACTGTTCGCCGGGTAGAGGGAAATGGGATTAAAGGGATAAGGGAGAACGTGCAGTGGGTCCCTCTGCTTTTATTGTCATTCCCTGAGAGGGATCGTTTCAGCATGTCGCTAACTTTTCACACAGAGATCGCGTTTCCATCGTCCCGAAGGCTCTCAGCGAGGTGCCCAAACAGCCTACCAAGAGTCTGGCTGCTGAAGGCAATTAGCGAGCGACTTGTTATCGTCGACGCGGAGGGGGCTTCTGGGAAAGTGCGGAGGGTCCAAAAACGATGTAAGTAGGTCACAGTGGGAGCTACGGGTGAGATTTTGGACTTCTTTGGATTTGGGGCTGAGGGTATTGACTGAAGTGATCTCATCAACTCCGCCACTTTCTTTTTGGCACACCAAATTCATTTCTTTAAATGTACATCTCTCCTCTGGCTCCAACCCACTCCCCCCACCAGGAAGACGATGGGACCACAACAGCACACAGTTGAGCAAACAGCCAATAAAACCACCGGTCCGGCTCCTTGTGGTCCTCTTTTTTTCCTCCCTCGTTAAAAACCCTGCACTCCCTTTCAAAGAGGACTATACCAGCACAACAATGGCTTGCAGATGTAGAAGTGTTTCAGCTATTTGAGGTAAATTAGATGTTATGTGCACATTGTAAATACTGCACGTCTAGACACACATTTCTGTGCATACTGTACTGTATGTGATATTGGCATCACTGTGTCGAGTTAAAATCAGGCGACTTCAAAGGAAAGGCTCAACGTTTGGGGAAACACATGCTTCTTTCCCTTCAGGAGATTGATGCATGTCTCATTGATGGTATTGGCTAAGCCTGTCTTGGAGGGAGGGGGGGGCGCTGAATAAAGAGCTGTGTTGTTTTCTTACAATTTGGTTCGAGATATAACATGTGGATTAACGTTCTGTGGAGGTGCTAGTAGGCGTGTTTGAATGCTTTGGGTATCACGGTTTCCCTTCTCAACTCTATGGTAAGGGAAGCTAAGCTAATCAACCGCTGGTTGTCGAGGTGTCCAAAATTGCACCAAATACGACAGAGCCCGGCAGGGGGTCCCTGGCCAAACATCTGCCATGTATGAGTTGAACCGGATGAACGGTTATTGAGAAGCTTGCATCTCATTACGGTGTATTTCGCCCAATGACATCATTGAGTGACAGGCAGCATGGATTGGCTATAAACAGAAGGTCACCTACAATATCATTTTAAGAAATGAAGGCTTTTGCATATTGTAGTTTTTAAATGATTCGTTTTAAAATATAAAAAGTCATGTCAAGTGCACCGTACCTGCTCCACCCGGATCTCATATTCTCCGTTAAGTTTCTTCCCTCGAAAAAACTTTGCCCTGCAAAGAAACAAAAGACAATAAATGATGAATTTCATACCAGCACAGATAAAACAAGGCAAAGATTGAGACCAATCAAACTGTATAAATGACTGTGATGTATTGCAGTGATCCACATGTTGATGTACTTCAACATCTGGATTGCCCCGTACAGTGTGTGTGTGTGTGTGTGTGTGTGTGTGTGTGTGTGTGTGTGTGTGTGCGCACCAAACAGTCAAAACAACCTTAAAATATCCTTTGTTTATTTCATTGGAACAGAGATGAAATCTCAGCAGATCTTAAGAGCGAGAAAAGGTAATGACTCATATTTTCCATAATTACGGAATCTGACCATGCGGGATAAACAGAATCTCTAAGCAAAGAGTAACCGCTGAACTAAAGTTAACAGAGAAACGCTCCCCTCCGTGTTAGTCACACCGACGATCACATGGGTGTAGCGCAGAAGTCACCCGGCACTGGTGGAGCTGTCTCCCTGACCATCGGACCTGCAGTATTTACAAACATGTGGAAGCTGCAGTTTGTATACAGGAAAACCGCAGTGGAAAGTTCACTGTTTTACTTTTTTTTTTCATTTAGCTCATTTAAGTTTCCGCTGCACCATTAAACTTGTTTGTTTCTGACTCGGCAAAACTCAAAGAAATCTGATTCCTGCAATTTCAACCGGGCACAACTAGTGTTGCACGGTGTACCGGTACTAGAAAGGTACCGCGGTACCCTTATGTTGAAAACGATACGGTTTTGAAATGTTTTTGTACCGGTTCTTTAAAAAGAGCACGCAATCCGAGAGCACTCACTGTTTTTGTTAGCGTTAGAAATTGGATGTGTGGCGTGAGTGGGAGTGTGAAAACATGCAAACATGTGTGTCACACGGGGAAACCATGAGAGTTGGCAGCCTGCA